>NW_027551654.1:35000-65330 GCF_051989575.1 Stigmatopora nigra | reverse complement strand
ATGTCTTTTTGACTAAGATGTGTAAAAATTAACACTTAGTGATGTTTTAAAGCTGTGTTATACCATAATCAATGAACTCAGTTTTCACAATTTATTTTGCAATTTTTTGGTATTAGAACCGAGCCAACTCGGTTCTGGTTGGTGCTATTAACCAGATTTTTTAAAAATATGTGAGTAAATGTATAAGCAACATTCTGTGAAAAAAATCAATATCCAGGATGGTTCTGGGGCTATTTTATACTATAATAAATGTCCAAAACATGCTAATTTGCGATAAAAATAAGGGTTGCATTATAACCGGTCCATTTCGGTTCTGGTGTTTGTATTTGCCTGGAACTTGTATCTATTAATGACATTGATGTCTTTTTGACTAATATGTGTAAAAATTATCACTTAATGATGTTGTAAAGCTTTGTTATACCATAATCAAGGAACTCAGTTTTTGCAATTTATTTTGCAAGTTTTTTGTATTAGAACCGAGCTTACTCGGTTCTGGTTGATGCTATTAACCAGAATTTTTTAGATAATGTGAGTTTATGTATTAGCAACATTCTGTGAAAAAATTAACATCCAAGATGGTCCTGGGGCAATTTGCCACTATAAAATATGTTCAAAACATGCAAATTTGCGATAAAAATAAGGGTTGCATTAGAACCGGTCCATTTCGGTTCTGGTTAGTGTATTGACCCAGGATCGGTTTCCAATGATAATGTGAATGTGTTTTCTAATGTTATTTAAAATTTTGTCATTCAGACATGTTCTGGGGCTTTGTAATATCATATTAAATGACATCTATTTTTTTACTTTATTTTGCAATTTTTTTGTATTAGAACCGAGCTTACTCGGTTCTGGTTGGTGCTGTTAACCAGGCGTTTTTACCCAATGTAGATGAATGTGTTTTTATCATTCTTTGTAAAAATGAAGATCCAAGATGGTTCTGGGGCAATTTTATGTTAGAAAATGTGTCCAAAACATGCTAATTTGCGATAAAATCATTGCCTGTATTATAACCGGTCCATTTCGGTTCTGGTAGGTGTATTTACTCAGGATTTGTGTCCAATGATGAAATGGATCTATTATTGACAATTCTATATAAAATTCATCATCCAGGGATGTTCAGGGCCTTTGTAATGTCCAAATCAATGACCTCTAATTGTGTACTTTATTTTTGCATGTTTGTTGTATTAGAACCGGTCCATGTCGGTTCTGGAAATTGCTATAAACCAGAATTTTTACCCACTTTTAGGTAGATGTATTATCATCATTCTGTGAAAAAATAAACTTCCAGGGACATTCTGGGGCTATTTGCCATCACAAATAGTGTCAAAAAGTGTATATTTGCGATAAAAATAGTGCTTGTATTAGAACGGGTCCATTTCGGTTCTGGTTGGTGTATTTACTCAAAACTTGTTTCTAATGATGATGGGAATGTATGATTGACTATTTTGTATAAAAATTATCATCCAGACATGTTCTGAAACTTTATTATACTATAATGAATGACCTCTATTTCAGCACTATATCTTGCACATTTTCATGTATTAGAACTAGTCCATATCGGTTCTGAATGATGTTATAAACCAGAATTATTGTCTATTATGTGTGTGTATGTATTTACATTATTTTGTGTAAAAATAATCATCCTGGCATGTTCTGGGACAATTTGCCACCATAAATAGTGTCAAAAACATGCAAATTTGTGTTAAAAATAGTGCCTGTATTTGAACTAGGCCCATTTGGTTCTGGTGGGTTTATTTAGTTATAAATGGTGTTCAATGATGATAAGGATGTATTTTTAACTATTCTGTATAAAAATTATCATCCAGGCATATTCTGAAGCTTTGTTATACCATAAAGTATGACCTCTATATGACTACTTTATTTGACATGCTGGTTGTATTAGAAGTTGGTCATATAAGTTCTGGATAGTCATTTTAACTAAGAATGTGGTCAAATCACTAAGTGTATGTATCTCTAACTAAATAGTGTCAAAAAATATTCATCCAGGGACATTCTGGGGCTATTTCATACATTAAATAGTGTACAAAACATGTATATTGCCTACATTAAAATCAGTCCAATTTGGTTCTGGATGAATATTTTAACTATTTATGTGGTTTTATTCATTTGTGTATGTATTTATGACTAACTTGTGAAAAAATAAAGATCTAGGATGATTCTGGGGCTGTTTTATCCTATAAATACTGTTGAAAACAGGCCTCTATGCAATAAACACATTGACAGTGTTAAAATAAGTCCATTTTGGTTCTGGTTGTTATTTTTACACATGAATGTAATCTAATATCATGGGAGACGTATTTATGACTAAATAGTGTAAAAATATTCATCCAGTGACATTCTGGGCCTATTTTATACAAGAAATAGTGTGTCAAATGGGGTTATTATTAGTAGTGATGAATACAACCATAAATAGTAGTCCTATTTTTTTCCTGAATGTCCTATAGACTCCAAATTTGTTTTTAAAATAAGAGGACATTAATTAGAATAGATTGAGTGCAAAAAAACCGAATCGCTAGGTCCAGGGGATGCTTAAAACGTCCAAAAGTTCGATACCGTACGGCGTGTAATGACAAAAAGTGTCCACAGGAGGGCATCTTTTTCCCTTTTCCCAACAGCGTCCAATGCGTACTGTAGTGTATAAAAACGGGTTGGAAACGGTTCTGGTGGGTCAATTTACACGGGGAAAAGTGCCTGAATATTTGCTGAGTCTATATTACATCTTTTTATATCAAAATAACCGGTTACAAGTTAATATTTAGCTCGGAAAAGCTTTTGATACCATACAAATTGTACAAAACATGCATATAACCTGTAATAAAATGGGTCCAATTTGTTTTTTGAGGATCATTTCAAGTGGGAATGTGTTAAAATTACTTGGTGGATGTATTTCTTACTAATTTGTGTAAAAATAATCATCCAGGGATATTCTGGGGCTATTTTATACCATAAATAGTGTACAAAACATGTATATTGCCTACAATAAAATCAGTCCAATTTAGTTCTGGATGAGTATTTTACCTATTTATGTGGTCTTATTCATTTGTGCATGTATTTATGACTAACTTGTGAAAAAATAAAGATGCATGATGATTCTGGGGCTATTTTATCCTACAAATAGTGTTCAAAACATGCCTCAATTCAATAAACACATTGACAGTGTTAAAATAAGTCCATTTTGGTTCTGGTATTTAGTTTTACACATTAATGTAATCTAATATCATGGGAGACGTATTTATGACTAAATAGTGTAAAAATATTCATCCAGTGACATTCTGGGGTTATTTTATACAAGAAATAGTGTGTCAAATGGTGTTATTATGAGTAGTGATGAATACAACCATAAATAGGAGGCTTATTTTTTTCCTGAATGTCCTATAGACTCCAAATTTGTTTCTAAAATAAGTAAACATTATTTAGAATAGATTGAGTCCAAAAGAACCGAATCGCTAAGTCCAGGGGCTGCTTAAAACGTCCAAAAGTTCGATACCTTACGGCGTGTAATGACAAAAAGTGTCCACAGGAGGGCATCTTTTTCCCTTTTCCAAACAGCGTCAATCGTCCAAAACTTACGGTAGTGTATAAAAACGGGTCCAAAACGGTTCTGATGGGTCAATTTACACCGGGAAAAGTGCCTGAATATTTCCTAGGTCTATATTACATCTTTTTATATCAAAATAACAAGTTCTGTTTGGATATTCAGCCAGGAAATACCTTTGGTACGAGGAAAATTTGATGACTGAATTGTAGTTGCCTGTATTAAAACCGGTCCATTTCAGTTTTGGGGGGTTATTTTGATTTAGGATTTTTTTCTCTATTTAGGTAGATGTTTTGTTGACAGATTGGTGAAAAAAATAACTTTCAGGGACATTCTGGTGATTTTTACCACCTTAAATAGTATCATAAATCATGGCAATTTGCGATAAAATTGTGCATGCATTATAATAAGGTCCAGTCGGTTCTGGTTAGTTCTATTAACCAGGAATTGTTTTAAATGTGTAAAGGGATGTATTTAGCTTATTCTGTGTAAAAATAAAGATCCAGTAATGTTCTGGGACTATTTTATATCATAAATAGTGTCATAAACATGGGCATTTGATATAGTATAGTGCCTGTATTAAAAACGGTCCATTTTTGGTTCTGGAGTGTTATTTTGATTTGGGATTTTATTTTATCTCTGTGTGGATGTAATAATGACTGATTTGTGTAAAAATAATCATCCAGGGATGTTCTGGGACTAATTTTTACTATAAATAGTGTCAAAAACATGCTTATTTGCGATAAAATGTTGCCTTTAATTAAACAAGGCCCAGTTGGTTCTGGTTGATAGTTTGACCTGGAAATGATGTCCAATGATGATAAGAATGTCTTATTGACTAAATGGTTTCAAAATTATCATCTTAACATGTTCTGGACCTTAATTATACCATAATCAATGACCTCCATTTGGGTACTGTGTTTTTGCATGGATGTTGTAATAAAACCGAGCCCACTCGGTTCTGGTTATTCTGATTAACCAGAATTTTTTATATTGTGTAGACTAATCTATTTTGCGTATTCTGTGAAAAAATTATGATCCAGGATGCTTTTGGGGCTATTTGCCAACATAAAATGTGTTCAAAACATGCTAATTTGCGATAAAAATAAGGGTTGCATTATAACCGGTCCAATTCGGTTTTGGTGGGGTTTTTTTTCCTGAAACTTGTGTTAAATTAAATGGGAATATCTTTTTGAATAATATGTGTAAAATTTATCATCCTGTGATGTTTTGGAGCTTAGTTATACCATAATCAATGACCTCAATTTTTGCATTTTATTTTGCAAGTTTTTTGTATTAGAACCAAGCTTACTCGGTTCTGGTTAATACTGTTAAACAGGGGTTTTTACTACAAGTAGATAGATGTGTTTCAATCATTCTGTGTAAAAATAAAGATCCATGATGGTTCTGGGGCTATTTGGCATAATAATAAGTGTCAAAAACATGCTTAATTGCGATAAAAATATAGGTTGCATTACAACCGGTCCATTTCGGTTCTGATGGGTTTATTTGGCTATCACTTTTGTCTAATGATGAGGTGGATGTCTTTTTGACTAATTTCTGTAAAATTTATCATCTTGTGATGTTCTGGAGCTTAGTTCTACCATAATCAGTGACCTCAATTTTTGCATTTCATTTTGCAAATTTTTTGTATTAGAACCGAGCCCACTCGGTTCTGGTTAGTGCTGTTATCCAGGGGTTTTTACTACATATATAGACATGTGTTTTGATCATTCTGTGTAAAAATCAAGATCCAGGATTGTTCTGGGGTTATTTGGCACCATAATAAGTGTCAAAAACATGCTAATTTGCGATAAAAATAAAGGTTGCATTATAACCGGTCCATTTCGGTTCTGGTGGGTTTATTTGGCTTAAATCTTTGTTTAATGATGAGGTGTATTTCTTTTTGACTAAAATTTGTAAAATTTATCATCCTCTGATGTTCTTGAGCTTAGTTATACCATAATCAATGACTTCTATTTTTGCATTTTATTTTGCAATTTTTTTGTATTAGAACCGAGCCCACTCAGTTCTGTTTGGTGCTGTTAACCAGGGGTTTTAATAACATATAGATACATGTGTTGTGATCATTCTGTGTAAAAATCAAGCTCCTGGATTGTTCTGGGGTTATTTGGCACTATAATAAATGTCAAAAACATGCTTAATTGCGATAAAAAATAGGGTTGCATTATAATCGGTCCATTTCGGTTCTGGTGTGTGTATTTGGCTTAAATCTTTGTCTACTGATGAGGTGCATGTCTTTTTGACTAAAATGTGTACAATTTATCATCCTCTGATGTTCTTGAGCTTAGTTATACCATAATCAATGACGTCTATTTTTGCATTTTATTTTGCAAATTTTTTGTATTAGAACCGAGCCCACTCGGTTCTGGTTGGTGCTGTTAACCAGGGGTTTTTACAACATATAGATACATGTGTTGTGATCATTCTGTGTAAAAATCAAGCTCCTGGATTGTTCTGGGGTTATTTGGCACTATAATAAATGTCAAAAACATGCTTAATTGCGATAAAAAATAGGGTTGCATTATAATCAGTCCATTTCGGTTCTGGTGGGTTTATATGGCTATAACCTTTGTCTATTGATGAGGTGCACGTCTTTTGTACTAATATGTGTAAAATTTATCATCCTGTGATGTTCTGGAGCTTATTTTTATCATAATCAATGACCTCAAATTTTGCATTTTATTTTGCAAGTTTTTTCTATTAGAACCGAGCCCACTCGGTTCTGGTTTGTGCTGTTAACCAGGGGTTTTTACTACATGTAGATACATGTGTTTTGATCATTCTCTGTAAAAATCAAGATCCAGGATTGTTTTAGGGCTATTTGACATCATAATAAGTGTCCAAAACATGCTAATTTGCGAAAAAAATAAGGGTTGCATTATAACCGGTCCATTTCGGTTCTGGTGGGGGTATTTGCATGAAACTTGTGTCCAATGATGATAACAATGTATTTGCTAATATAATTCAAAGTTTTGTTATTCAGGCATGTTCTGAGGCTTTGTTATACCATAATCAATGACCTCAATTTTTGCATTTTATTTTGCAAGTTTTTTGTATTAGAACCGAGCCCACTCGGTTCTGGTTAATGCTGTTAACCAGGAATTTGTACTGCGTGTAGATACATGTGTTTTGATCATTCTGTGTAAAAATCAAGCTCCTGGATTGTTCTGGGGTTATTTGGCACTATAATAAATGTCAAAAACATGCTTAATTGCGATAAAAAATAGGGTTGCATTCTAACCGGTCCATTTCGGTTCTGGTGGGTGTATTTGCTTGGATTTTGTGTCCAATGATGAAAGGGATGTATTTGCTAATATAATTTAAAGTTTTATTATCCACGCATGTTCTGGGGCTTTGTTATAGTATAATCAATGACCTCAGTTTTTGCATTTTATTTTGCAAGTTTTTTGGTATTAGAACCGAGCCCACTCGGTTCTGGTTGATGCTGTTAACTAGGGGTTTTTACTGCATGTAGATAAATGTGTCTTTATCATTCTTTGCAAAAATAAAGATCCATGATGGTTCTGGGGCTATTTGCCATTGTAAAATGTGTCCAAAACATGCTAATTTGCGATAAAAATAAGGGTTACATTATAACCGGTCCATTTCGGTTCTGGTGGGTGTATTTGCCTGGATTTTGTGTCCAATGATGAAAAGAATGTATTTGCTAATATGATTCAAAGTTTTATCATCCAGGCATGTTCTGGGGCATTGTTATACTATAATCAATGACCTCAGTTTTTGCATTTTATTTTGCAAGTTTTTTGGTATTAGAACCGAGCCCACTCGGTTCTGGTTGATGCTGTTAACTAGGGGTTTTTACTGCATGTAGATAAATGTGTCTTTATCATTCTGTGCAAAAATCAAGATCCAATATTGTTCTGATGATATTTGCCACTATAAAATGTGTCCAAAACATGCTAATTTGCGATAAAAACAATGTCTTTATTATAACCGGTCCATTTCGGTTCTGGTTGGTGTATTTACACAAAACTTGTTTGCAATGATGATGGGAATGTATTTTCTAATATAATTTAAAGTTTTATCTTCCGGGCATGTTCTGAAGCTTTGTTATACCATAATGAATGACCTCTATTTGAGCACTATATTTTGGCTTTTTCTTGTATTACAACTGGTCCATGTAGGTTCTGAATGATGTTATTAACAAAGAATTTGTGTCAATTATGTTGGTGTATGTATTAACATTATTCTTTGTAAAAATAGTCATCCTGGCTGGTTCTGGGGCTATTTGCCACATTAATAAGTGTCAAAAACATGCAAATTTGTGTTAAAAAATAGTGCCTGTATTTGAACTAGGCCCACTTTGTTCTGGTGGGTGTATTTAGTTATAAATGGTGTTCAATGATGATAAGGATGTATATTTGACTATTCTATCTAAAAATAATCATCCAGTTATGTTCTGGGCTTTTGTTATACCATAATGAATGACCTCCATATGACTACTTTATTTGACATGCTGGTTGTATTAAAAGTGGGTAATATAAGTTCTGTATGGTCATTTTAACTAATAATGTTGTCAAATCACTAAGTGTATGTATTTGTAACTAAATAGTGTCAAAAATATTCATCCAGTTATATTCTGGGCCTATTTCATACCATAAATAGTGTACAGAACAGTGCATATTGCCTATTAAAAAATCGGTCCAATTTGGTTCTGGAGAGTTATTTTACATAATTATGTATTCTGAATGAAAACAGGATGTATTTATGACTAAATAGTGAAAAAATTATCATCCAGTGACATTCTGGGCCTATTTTATAGCATAAATAGTGTGTCAAATGGGGTTATTATTGGTAGTGAGAATACAACCATAAATAGGAGGCTTATTTTTTTCCTGAATGTCCTATAGACTCCAAATTTGTTTCTAAAATAAGTAAACATTATTTAGAATAGATTGAGTCCAAAAGAACCGAATCGCTAAGTCCAGGGGTGGCTTAAAACGTCCAAAAGTTCGATACCTTACGGCGTGTAATGACAAAAAGTGTCCACAGGAGGGCATCTTTTTTCCCTTTTCCCAACAGCGTCCAAAGCGTACTTGCGTACGGTAATGTATAAAAAACCGGTCCAAAACGGTTCTGATGGGTCAATTTACACGGGGTAAAGTTCCTGAATATTTCCTAGGTTTATATTACATCTTTTTATATCAAAAGAATCAGTTTTAGGTTTATATTCAGCCTGGAATTGCTCTTGGTACGAGGAAAATTTGATGATTGAATTGTAGGTGCCTGTATTAAATAAGGTCCATTTTGGTTGTGGAGGGTTATTTGACATCATTTTGTATTCTTAATGAATTCAGTATGTATTTATGACTAAATAGTGAAGAAATCATCATCCAGTGACATTCTGGGGCTATTTTATAGCATCAATAGTGTACAGAACAGTGCATATTGCCCACATTAAAATCGGTTCAATTTGATTCTGGGGGGTTATTTTAAATATTTATGTGTTCTGAATGAATTCAGGATGTATTTATGACTAAATGGTGAAAAAATTATCATCCAGTGACATTCTGGTGCTATTTTATAGCATAAATAGTGTGTCAAATGGGGTTATTATTGGTAGTGAGAATACAACCATAAATAGGAGTCTTATTTTTTTCCTGAATGTCCTATAGACTCCAAATTTGTTTCTAAAATAAGAGGACACTTATTAGAGTAGATTGAATCCAAAAGAACCGAATCGCTAGGTCCAGGGGTTGCTTAAAACGTCCAAAAGTTCGATACCTTACGGCATGTAATGACAAAAAGTGTCCACAGGAGGGCATCTTTTTCACTTTTCCCAACAGCGTCCAAAGCGTACTTGCTTACGGTAGTGTATAAAAACGGGTTTAAAAACGGTTCTGGTGGGTGTATTTACACGGGGAAAAGTGCCTGAATATTTGCTGGGTCTATATTACATCTTTTCCTATCAAAATAACCAGTTCTGGTTGGATATTCAGCCTGGAAATGCTCTTGGTACGAGGAAAATTTGATGATTGAATTGTAGGTGCCTGTATTAAATACGGTCCATTTCGGTTCTGAAGGGTTATTTTACCTTGGGATTTTTTTTTATAGATAAAGGGGTGTATTATTGACATATTGGTGAAAAAATTAACTTTCAGGGACATTCTGGTGATTTCTACCACCATAAATAGTATTATAAATCATGGCTATTTGCGATAAAATTGTGCATGCATTATAATAAGGTTTAGTCGGTTCTGGTTATTGTTTTAAACTGGGAATGCTTTTAAATATGTAGGTATATGTATTGTTGATAATTCTGTGTAAAAATATTCATCCAGAGATGTTCTGGAGATATTTTATACAATAAATAGTGTCATTAACTGGAGCACTTGATTTAACATAATGCCTGTAATAGAAATGGTCCATTTCGGTTCTGGTGGATGTATTTGCACGGGGACTTTGTCATATCTCTGGGGAATTGTATAAATGACTTATTTGTGAAGAAATAAACTTTCAGGGACATTCTTGGACTATTTCCCACCATAAATAGTATCAAAAACATGCTAATTTGCGATAAACTTAGTGGTTGCATTATAAGAGGTTTGGTTCGGTTCTGGTGGGTTATTTGACCTGGGAATGGTTTCTAATGATGATGTAGATGTATTTTCTAATTTTATATAAAGTTTTATCATTAGGGCATGTTCTGGGGCAGAGTTATACTATAATCAATGACCTCCAATTGACAACTAAGATTTTGCATGGTTGTTGTATTAGAACCGGTACATGTCAGTTCTGGTTAATGCTATTAACTTGAATTTTTTATATTGTGTAGTTGAAACTATTTTGCTTATTCTCTGAAAAAATGAAGACTAAGAAAGGTTCTGGGGCTATTTGCCACTATAATAAAGGTCAAAAACATGCTAATTTGCGATAAAAAAAAGGGGTTGCATTATAACCGGTCCATTTCGGTTCTGGTTGGTGTATTGACACAAAAATGGTGTCTAATAATAATGTTACTATATTTTCTAATATAATTTAAAGTTTCATCATTAAAACATGTTCTGGGGCTTAGTTATACTATAATCAATGACCTCTATTTGGGTACTTTATTTTTGCATAGTTGTCGTATTAGAACCGGTCCATGTCGGTTCTGGTTAGTGCTATTAACTTGAATTTTTTATATTGTATAGAGGTAACTATTTTGGTCATTTTGTGATAAAATAAAGATTATAGATGGTTCTGGGGCTATTTGTCACTATAATAAGTGTCAAAAACATGCTAATTTGCGATAAAAACAATGTCTTTATTAGAACCGGTCCATTTCGGTTCTGGTTGGTGTATTGACACAAAATTGGTGTTTAATGATAATGTTAGTATATTCTCTAATATATTTTAAAGTTTTATCATTAAGGCATGTTCTGGGGCTTAGTTATACCATAATCAATGACCTCTATTTTAATACTCTATTTTTGCAAAGTTGTCGTATTAGAACCGGTCCAGGTCGGTTCTGGTTAATGCTATTAATTTGATTTTTTTATATTGTGTAAAGGTACCTCTTTTGGTCATTCTGTGAAAAAATAAGTATTATAGATGGTTCTGGGGCCATTTGACACTATAATAAAGGTCAAAAACATGCTAATTTGCGATAAAAACAATGTCTTTATTAGAAACGGTCCATTTCGGTTCTGGTTGGTGTTTTGACACATAATTGGTGTCTAATGATAATGTTAGTATATTCTCTAATATAATTTAAAGTTTCATCATTAAAACATATTCTGGGGCTTAGTTATACCATAATCAATGACCTCTATTTTAATACTCTATTTTTGCAAAGTTGTCGTATTAGAACCGGTCCAGGTCGGTTCTGGTTAATGTTATTAATTTGATTTTTTTATATTGTGTAAAGGTAACTCTGTTGGTCATTCTGTGAAAAAATAAACATTATAGATGGTTCTGGGGCTATTTGACACTATAATAAAGGTCAAAAACATGCTAATTTGCGATAAAAAAAAGGGGTTGCATTATAACCGGTCCATTTCGGTTCTGGTTGGTGTATTGACACAAAAATGGTGTCTATTGATAATGTTAGTATATTTTTTAATATAATATCAAGTTTCATCATTAAAACATGTTCTGGGGCTTAGTTATACTATAATCAATGACCTCTATTTGGTTACTTTATTTTTGCATAGTTGTCGTATTAGAACCGGTCCATGTCGGTTCTGGTTAGTGCTATTAACTTGAATTTTTTATATTGTTTAGAGGTAACTATTTTGGTCATTGTGTGAAAAAATAAAGATTATAGATGGTTCTGGGGCTATTTGTCACCATAATAAGTGTCAAAAACATGCTAATTTGCGATAAAAACAATGTCTTTATTAGAACCGGTCCATTTCGGTTCTGGTTGGTTTTTAGACCCAGGAATGGTGTCTAATGATGTAAGGAATTTATTTTCTAATATATTTTAAAGTTTTATCATTGTAACCTATTCTGGGGCTTAGTTATACTATAATCAATGACCTCTATTTGGGTACTTTATTTTTGCATAGTTGTCGTATTAGAACCGGTCCATGTCGGTTCTGGTTAGTGCTATTAACTTGAATTTTTTATATTGTATAGAGGTAACTATTTTGGTCATTTTGTGATAAAATAAAGATTATAGATGGTTCTGGGGCTATTTGTCACCATAATAAGTGTCAAAAACATGCTAATTTGCGATAAAAACAATGTCTTTATTAGAACCGGTCCATCTCGGTTCTGGTTGGTGTATTGACACAAAATTTGTGTTTAATGATAATGTTAGTATATTCTCTAATATATTTTAAAGTTTTATCATTAAGGCATGTTCTGGGGCTTAGTTATACCATAATCAATGACCTCTATTTTAATACTCTATTTTTGCAAAGTTGTCGTATTAGAACCGGTCCAGGTCGGTTCTGGTTAATGCTATTAATTTGATTTTTTTATTATGTGTAAAGGTACCTCTTTGGGTCATTCTGTGAAAAAATAAACATTATAGATGGTTCTGGGGCTATTTGACACTATAATAAAGGTCAAAAACATGCTAATTTGCGATAAAAACAATGTCTTTATTAGAACCGGTCCATTTCGGTTCTGGTTGGTGTTTTGACCCAGAAATGGTGTTCAATGATGATATAGACATATTTACTAATAGACTTTAAAATTTTATCATTAAGACATATTCTGGGGCTTAGTTATACCATAATCAATGACCTCTATTTTGGTGATCTATTTTTGCAAAGTTGTCGTATTAGAACCGGTCCAGGTCGGTTCTGGTTAATGCTATTAATTTGATTTTTTTTATATTGTGTAAAGGTAACTCTTTTGGTCATTCTGTGCAAAAATAAACATTATAGATGGTTCTGGGGCTATTTGACACTATAATAAAGGTCAAAAACATGCTAATTTGCGATAAAAACAATGTCTTTATTAGAACCGGTCCATTTCGGTTCTGGTTGGTGTTTTGACCCAGAAATGGTGTTCAATGATGATATAGACATATTTACTAATAGACTTTAAAATTTTATCATTAAGACATATTCTGGGGCTTAGTTATACCATAATCAATGACCTCTATTTTGGTGATCTATTTTTGCAAAGTTGTCGTATTAGAACCGGTCCAGGTCGGTTCTGGTTAATGCTATTAATTTGATTTTTTTTATATTGTGTAAAGGTAACTCTTTTGGTCATTCTGTGCAAAAATAAACATTATAGATGGTTCTGGGGCTATTTGACACTATAATAAAGGTCAAAAACATGCTAATTTGCGATAAAAACAATGTCTTTATTAGAACCGGTCCATTTCGGTTCTGGTTGGTGTTTTGACCCAGAAATGGTGTTCAATGATGATATAGACATATTTACAAATAGACTTTAAAATTTTATCATTAAGACATATTCTGGGGCTTAGTTATACCATAATCAATGACCTCTATTTTGGTGATCTATTTTTGCAAAGTTGTCGTATTAGAACCGGTCCATGTCGGTTCTGGTTAGTGCTATTAACTTGAATTTTGTATATTGTGTAGATAACACTATTTTGCTCATTCTGTGAAAAAATAAAGATTAAAAGTGGTTCTGGGGCTATTTGCCAACATAATAAAGGTCAAAAACATGCTAATTTGCGATAAAAACAATGTCTTTATTATAACCGGTCCATTTCGGTTCTGGTTGGTTATTTGACCCAGAAATGGTGTCTAATGATGATATAGACCTATTTACTAATATACTTTAAAGTTTCATCATTAGGGCATGTTCTGGAGCTTAGTTATACTATAATCAATGACCTCTATTTTGGAACTCTATTTTTGCAAAGTTGTCGTATTAGAACCGGTCCAGGTCGGTTCTGGTTATCGCTATTAATTTGATTTTTTTATATTGTGTAGATGTAACTATTTTGGTCATTCTGTGAAAAAATAAACATTATAGATGGTTCTGGGGCGAATTGCCACTATAATAAAAATCAAAAACATGCTAATTTGCGATAAAAACAATGTCTTTATTAGAACCGGTCCATTTCGGTTCTGGTTGGTGTTTTGACCCAGGAATGGTCTTCAATGATGATATAGACATATTTCCTAATATACTTTAAAGTTTTATCATTAAGGCATGTTCTGGGGCTTAGTTATACTATAATCAATGACCTCTTATTTGGTGCTCTATTTTTGCAAAGTTGTCGTATTAGAACCGGTCCAGGTCGGTTCTGGAGAATGCTATTAATTTGATTTTTTTATATTGTGTAGAGGTAACTATTCTGGTCATTGTGTGAAAAAATAAAGATTAAGGATGGTTCTGGGGCGAATTGCCACTATAATAAAGGTCAAAAACATGCTAATTTGCGATAAAAACAATGTCTTTATTAGAACCGGTCCATTTCGGTTCTGGTTAATGTTTTGACCCAGGAATGGTCTTCAATGATGATATAGACATATTTACTAATATACTTTAAAGTTTTATCATTAAGGCATGTTCTGGGGCTTAGTTATACTATAATCAATGACCTCTTATTTGGTGCTCTATTTTTGCAAAGTTGTCGAATTAGAACCGGTCCAGGTCGGTTCTGGTTAATGTTATTAATTTGATTTTTTTATATTGTGTAAAGGTAACTCTTTTGGTCATTCTGTGAAAAAATAAACATTATAGATGGTTCTGGGGCGAATTGCCACTATAATAAAGTTCAAAAACATGCTAATTTGCGATAAAAACAATGTCTTTATTAGAACCGGTCCATTTCGGTTCTGGTTGGTGTTTTGACCCAGGAATGGTGTCTAATGATGATATATATCGATTTTCTAATAAACTTTAAAGTTTTATTATTACAACATATTCTGGGGCTTAGTTATACCATAATCAATGACCTCTATCTGGGCACTCTTTTTTTGCAAAGTTGTCGAATTAGAACCGGTCCAGGTCGGTTCTGGTTAATGCTATTAATTTGATTTTTTAATATTGTGTAGATGTAACTATTTTGCTCATTCTGTGAAAAAATAAACATTATAGCTCGTTCTGGGGCTATTTGCCATCATAATAAATGTCAAAAACATGCTAAATTGCGATAAAAACAATGTCTTTATTAGAACCGGTCCATTTCGGTTCTGGTTGGTGTTTTGACCCAGGAATGGTGTCTAATGATGATATATATCGATTTTCTAATAAACTTTAAAGTTTTATTATTACAACATATTCTGGGGCTTAGTTATACCATAATCAATGACCTCTATCTGGGCACTCTTTTTTTGCAAAGTTGTCGTATTAGAACCGGTCCAGGTCAGTTCTGGTTAATGCTATTAATTTGATTTTTTAATATTGTCTAGATGTAACTATTTTGCTCATTCTGTGAAAAAATCAATATTATAGATGGTTCCGGGGCTATTTGCCATCATAAAAAAGGTCAAAAACATGCTAAATTGCGATAAAAACAATGTCTTTATTAGAACCGGTCCATTTCGGTTCTGGTTGGTGTTTTGACCCAGGAATGGTGTTCAATGATGATATAGACATATTTACTAATATACTTTAAAGTTTAATCATTAAGACATATTGTGGGGCTTAGTTATACAATAATCAATGACCTCTATTTTGGTACTCTATTTTTGCAAAGTTGTCGTATTAGAACCGGTCCATGTCGGTTGTGGTTGATACTATTAACTTGATTTTTTAATATTGTGTAGAGGAATATATTTTGCTCATTCTGTGAAAAAATAAAGATTATAGCTCGTTCTGGGGCTATTTGCCACCATAATTAGTTTCAAAAACATGCTAATTTGCGATAAAAACAATGCCTGTATTAGAACCGGTCCATTTCGGTTCTGGTTTGTTTTTTAACATGAAGATGGTAACCAATATTAAAAGAGATCTATAATTGACAATTCTGTATAAAAATTATCATCCAGGGATGTTCAGAAGTTGTGTTATGTCTAAATCAATGACATCAACATTGGACACTTTAACATCACATATTTTGTCTTAATAAAAGGCTAAATCGGTTCTGTATGTTTATTTTATACACAAATAGTTTCATATGACTGGGTAAATGTATATTTAACTATTCTGTTTAAAAATAAGGATCCAGGATGGTTCTGTTCAAAATAGTGGCCCAAAACATGCATATTCACATACAATGTATTTAATTCAACCTCCAGAAATGGTTAAAGTGTATTAAAATAGAGTTCCATAAATGCTGAAATTGTATTAAAATAGACCTCCATAAATGGTGAAAATGTATTAAAATAGACCTCCATAAATGGGTAAAGTGTATAAAAATGGTCCTCCATAAATTCTTAAAATGTATTAAAATAGACCTCCAGAAATCACCAAAATGTTTAAAATAGGACCTCCATAAAACGTAAAAGTGTATAAAAATAGACTTCCATGGAGAAATAAACCTCCAGAAATGCTCAAAATGTATAAAATAGGACCTCCATAAAACGTAAAAGTGTATAAAAATAGACTTCCATGGAAGAATAAACCTCCAGAAATGCTCAAAATGTATAAAATAGGACCTCCATAAAACGTAAAAGTGTATAAAAATAGACTTCCATGGAGAAATAAACCTCCAGAAATGCTCAAAATGTATAAAATAGGACCTCCATAAAACGTAAAAGTGTATAAAAATAGACTTCCATGGAAGAATAAACCTCCAGAAATGCTCAAAATGTATAAAATAGGACCTCCATAAAACGTAAAAGTGTATAAAAATAGACTTCCATGGAAGAATAGACCTCCAGAAATGCTCAAAATGTATAAAATAGGACCTCCATAAAACGTAAAAGTGTATAAAAATAGACTTCCATGGAAGAATAGACCTCCAGAAATGCTCAAAATGTATAAAATAGGACCTCCATAAAACGTAAAAGTGTATAAAAATAGACTTCCATGGAAGAAAAAACCTCCAGAAATGCTCAAAATGTATAAAATAGGACCTCCATAAAACCTAAAAGTGTATTTAATTCGACTTCCAAGGAAGAAAAAACCTCCAGAAATGCTCAAAATGTATAAAATAGGACCTCCATAAAACCTAAAAGTGTATTTAATTCGACTTCCATGGAAGAAAAAACCTCCAGAAATGCTCAAAATGTATAAAATAGGACCTCCATAAAACGTAAAAGTGTATAAAAATAGACTTCCATGGAGAAATAAACCTCCAGAAATGCTCAAAATGTATAAAATAGGACCTCCATAAAACGTAAAAGTGTATAAAAATAGACTTCCATGGAAGAATAAACCTCCAGAAATGCTCAAAATGTATAAAATAGGACCTCCATAAAACGTAAAAGTGTATAAAAATAGACTTCCATGGAAGAATAGACCTCCAGAAATGCTCAAAATGTATAAAATAGGACCTCCATAAAACGTAAAAGTGTATAAAAATAGACTTCCATGGAAGAATAGACCTCCAGAAATGCTCAAAATGTATAAAATAGGACCTCCATAAAACGTAAAAGTGTATAAAAATAGACTTCCATGGAAGAAAAAACCTCCAGAAATGCTCAAAATGTATAAAATAGGACCTCCATAAAACCTAAAAGTGTATTTAATTCGACTTCCAAGGAAGAAAAAACCTCCAGAAATGCTCAAAATGTATAAAATAGGACCTCCATAAAACCTAAAAGTGTATTTAATTCGACTTCCATGGAAGAAAAAACCTCCAGAAATGCTCAAAATGTATAAAATAGGACCTCCATAAAACGTAAAAGTGTATAAAAATAGACTTCCATGGAGAAATAAACCTCCAGAAATGCTCAAAATGTATAAAATAGGACCTCCATAAAACGTAAAAGTGTATAAAAATAGACTTCCATGGAAGAATAAACCTCCAGAAATGCTCAAAATGTATAAAATAGGACCTCCATAAAACGTAAAAGTGTATAAAAATAGACTTCCATGGAAGAATAGACCTCCAGAAATGCTCAAAATGTATAAAATAGGACCTCCATAAAACGTAAAAGTGTATAAAAATAGACTTCCATGGAAGAAAAAACCTCCAGAAATGCTCAAAATGTATAAAATAGGACCTCCATAAAACCTAAAAGTGTATTTAATTCGACTTCCATGGAAGAAAAAAGCTCCAGGAATCACCAAAATGTATAAAATAGGACCTCCATAAAACGCAAAAGTGTATTTAATTCGACTTCCATGGAAGAAAAAACCTCCAGAAATGCTCAAAATGTATAAAATAGGACCTCCATAAAACCTAAAAGTGTATTTAATTCGACTTCCATGGAAGAAAAAAGCTCCAGGAATCACCAAAATGTATAAAATAGGACCTCCATAAAACGCAAAAGTGTATTTAATTCGACTTCCATGGAAGAAAAAAGCTCCAGGAATCACCAAAATGTATAAAATAGGACCTCCATAAAACGCAAAAGTGTATTTAATTCGACTTCCATGGAAGAAAAAACCTCCAGAAATGCTCAAAATGTATAAAATAGGACCTCCATAAAACGCAAAAGTGTATTTAATTCGACTTCCATGGAAGAAAAAAGCTCCAGAAATCACCAAAATGTATAAAATAGGACCTCCATAAAACGCAAAAGTGTATTTAATTCGACTTCCATGGAAGAAAAAAGCTCCAGAAATCACCAAAATGTATTTAATTCGACTTCCATGGAGGAAAAAAAACCTCCAGGAAATGTGAAAAGCTCCATAAAAGCTGGAGCTCCATAGCTCCAGGAGAACCAGAGCTCCATAGATCCATAAGGACCGGAGCTCCATACCTCCAGGAGGACCGGAGCTCCATACCTCCAGGAGGACCGGAGCTCCATACCTCCAGGAGGACCGGAGCTCCATACCTCCAGGAGGACCGGAGCTCCATACCTCCAGGATTCCCTGGTTGTCAAAAATATTCTAAGTCGAAAAATATTCTAAGTCCGAAAAGTGTGAAAAAATGACTATGTCCGACAGGACTCTGTCATTTTTTTGGAAAAAGTGTGAAAAAATGACTATGTCCGACAGGACTCTGTCATTTTTTTGGAAAAAGTGTGAAAAAATGACTATGTCCGACAGGACTCTGTCATTTTTTTGGAAAAAGTGTGAAAAAATGACTATGTCCGACAGGACTCTGTCATTTTTTTGGAAAAAAGTCGAAAAAATGACTAAGTCGCGAAGGACATAGTCATTTTTTCGATTTTTCAGGTCTACCAGGGCAGTTCATTTGGGTCTACCAATACCTATGGGATATGAGCTAGCCTACTCCCGCACTTGCCGGAGGTCTGGAGAAAGCCTTCGGCAAGTATATAGGGAGGGGAAAATATTGGAATCTGAAAATTTTCTAAGTCCAAATGTTGGACTTTGAATTTTTTTGGAGGGCTGGAGCTCCATAGATCCAGGGGGGGCCGGAGCTCCGGACAACCAGTAGAACCGGAGGGCCGGAGCTCCGGAGCTCCGGAGCTCCGGAGCTCCGGAGCTCCAGGGGGCCGGAGCTCCGGAGCTCCGGAGCTCCAGGGGGCCGGAGCTCCGGAGCTCCGGAGCTCCGGAGCTCCAGAGCTCCAGGGGACCGGAGCTCCGGAGCTCCGGAGCTCCAGGGGACCGGAGCTCCGGAGCTCCGGAGCTCCAGAGCTCCGGAGCTCCAGAGCTCCGGAGCTCCGGAGCTCCAGAGCTCCAGGGGACCGGAGCTCCAGAGCTCCGGAGCTCCGGAGCTCCAGGGGACCGGAGCTCCGGAGCTCCGGAGCTCCAGGGCTCCAGAGCTCCAGAGCTCCGGAGCTCCGGAGCTCCGGAGCTCCAGAGAACCGGAGCTCCGGAGCTCCAGGGGACCGGAGCTCCGGAGCTCCGGAGCTCCGGAGCTCCAGAGCTCCGGAGCTCCGGAGCTCCAGAGGACCGGAGCTCCGGAGCTCCAGGGGACCGGAGCTCCGGAGTTCCGGAGCTCCAGAGGACCGGAGCTCCAGGGGACCGGAGCTCCGGAGCTCCGGAGCTCCAGAGGACCGGAGCTCCGGAGCTCCAGAGCTCCAGAGCTCCGGAGCGCCAGGGCTCCAGAGCTCCAGAGCTCCGGAGCTCCGGAGCTCCAGGGGACCGGAGCTCCGGAGCTCCAGAGCTCCGGAGCTCCAGAGCTCCGGAGCTCCAGAGCTCCGGAGCTCCGGAGCTCCAGGGGACCGGAGCTCCGGGGCTCCGGAGCTCCAGAGGACCGGAGCTCCGGAGCTCCAGGGGACCGGAGCTCCGGAGTTCCGGAGCTCCAGAGGACCGGAGCTCCGGAGCTCCAGGGGACCGGAGCTCCGGAGCTCCGGAGCTCCAGGGGACCGGAGCTCCAGGGCTCCAGAGCTCCAGAGCTCCGGAGCTCCGGAGCCCCAGAGAACCGGAGCTCCGGAGCTCCGGAGCTCCGGACAACCGGAGCTCCAGAGGACCGGAGCTCCAGGGGACCGGAGTTTCGGAGCTCCGGAGCTCCAGAGCTCCGGAGCTCCGGAGCTCCAGAGCTCCGGAGCTCCGGAGCTCCGGAGCTCCGGACAACCAGTAGAACCGGAGCTCCGGAGCTCCAGAGAACCGGAGCTCCGGAGCTCCGGAGCTCCAGAGGACCGGAGCTCCGGAGCTCCAGAGAACCGGAGCTCCGGAGCTCCAGAGAACCGGAGCTCCGGAGCTCCGGAGCTCCAGAGGACCGGAGCTCCGGAGCTCCGGAGCTCCAGAGGACCGGAGCTCCGGAGCTCCAGAGAACCGGAGCTCCGGAGCTCCAGAGAACCGGAGCTCCGGAGCTCCAGGGGACCGGAGCTCCGGAGCTCCAGAGCCCCGGAGCTCCAGAGGACCGGAGCTCCGGAGCTCCAGAGAACCGGAGCTCCGGAGCTCCAGAGGACCGGAGCTCCGGAGCTCCGGAGCTTTCCTGGTTCTCAAAAATTTTCTAAGTCCAAAAAAATTTCTAAGTCCAACTTTTGGACTTAGAAAATTTTTTGGACTTAGAAAATTTTTCAACTTTTTCGACAAAAAGCTCCATAACTCGAAAAATATATGGAGCTCGGAGCTGCAATTTTAACCATATTCCAGGGAAGCTCCATAGAACCGGTACGTGGAAGGAGAAAAGGATCGAAAGACATGACCCATATAAATCACCCACTCCTGCAATTTCCGGTGGTCTGCAAAAAGCCTTCGGCAAGTATATAGGGAGAGGAAAAATTTGAATGTGAGCTCCAGGCGTCGGGCCGAGCCTGTCCTCTGCCGGTATGGGATCCAAAAGGTTCACATTCGGGCATCCTTCTCACGAAGTGCCCCGGTCCTAGGTGGTTCGGTTGAATTTTAATGAATTTTTCAAAGTGAAAAACTTTGAAAAAAAATGGGCGAAAAAATGGCTATGTCTTTCAGCGGGGGCTGAGAGAAAAAGTGTCCGAAGGAGCGCTGCCTTCGGATACAAACGGGCAAATGTCCCGGTGAAAATCCTGGTTCTCAAAAATTTTCTAAGTCCGAAAATTTTTCTAAGTCCAAAAATTTTTCTAAGTCCAACTTTTGGACTTAGAAAATTTTCGGAGCTCCAGAGGGCCGGAGCTCCGGAGCTCCGGAGCTCCAGAGAACCGGAGCTCCGGAGCTCCGGAGCGCCAGAGGACCGGAGCTCCGGAGCTCCAGAGCTCCAGAGAACCGGAGCTCCGGAGCTCCAGAGGACCGGAGCTCCGGAGCTCCGGAGCCCCAGAGCTCCGGAGCCCCAGAGCTCCGGAGCTCCAGAGGACCGGAGCTCCGGAGCTCCGGAGCTTTCCTGGTTCTCAAAAATTTTTCTAAGTCCAACTTTTGGACTTAGAAAATTTTCGGAGCTCCGGAGCTCCAGAGGACCGGAGCTCCGGAGCTCCGGAGCTCCAGAGCCCCGGAGCTCCGGAGCTCCAGAGGACCGGAGCTCCAGAGCTCCGGAGAACCGGAGCTCCGGAGCTCCGGAGCTCCAGAGGACCGGAGCTCCGGAGCCCCGGAGCTTTCCTGGTTCTCAAAAATTTTTCTAAGTCCAAAAATTTTTCTAAGTCCAACTTTTGGACTTAGAAAATTTTCGGAGCTCCGGAGCTCCGGAGCTCCAGAGCTCCAGAGGGCCGGAGCTCCGGAGCTCCGGAGCTCCAGAGGACCGGAGCTCCGGAGCTCCGGAGCTCCGGAGCTCCGGAGCTCCAGAGGACCGGAGCTCCGGAGCTCCGGAGCTCCAGAGGACCGGAGCTCCGGAGCTCCGGAGCTCCGGAGCTCCGGAGCTTTCCTGGTTCTCAAAAATTTTTCTAAGTCCAAAAATTTTTCTAAGTCCAACTTTTGGACTTAGAAAATTTTCGGAGCTCCGGAGCTCCAGAGCTCCGGAGCTCCAGAGCTCCGGAGCTCCAGAGCTCCGGAGCTCCGGAGCTCCGGAGCTCCAGAGGACCGGAGCTCCGGAGCTCCGGAGCTCCGGAGCTCCAGAGGACCGGAGCTCCAGAGGACCGGAGCTCCGGAGCTTTCCTGGTTCTCAAAAATTTTTCTAAGTCCAAAAATTTTTCTAAGTCCAACTTTTGGACTTAGAAAATTTTCGGAGCTCCGGAGCTCCAGAGCTCCAGAGGGCCGGAGCTCCGGAGCTCCGGAGCTCCAGAGGACCGGAGCTCCGGAGCTCCGGAGCTCCGGAGCTCCAGAGGACCGGAGCTCCAGAGGACCGGAGCTCCGGAGCTCCGGAGCTCCAGAGCTCCAGAGGACCGGAGCTCCGGAGCTCCGGAGCTCCGGAGCTCCGGAGCTTTCCTGGTTCTCAAAAATTTTTCTAAGTCCAAAAATTTTTCTAAGTCCAACTTTTGGACTTAGAAAATTTTCGGAGCTCCAGAGGACCGGAGCTCCGGTGCTCCGGAGCTCCGGACAACCAGTAGAACCGGAGCTCCGGAGAACCGGAGCTCCGGAGCTCCAGGGGACCGGAGCTCCGGAGCTCCAGAGCTCCAGAGAACCGGAGCTCCGGAGCCCCAGAGCTCCGGAGCCCCAGAGCTCCGGAGCTCCGGAGCTCCAGAGGACCGGAGCTCCGGAGCTTTCCTGGTTCTCAAAAATTTTTCTAAGTCCAACTTTTGGACTTAGAAAATTTTCGGAGCTCCGGAGCTCCGGAGCTCCGGAGCTCCAGAGGACCGGAGCTCCGGAGCTCCGGAGCTCCGGAGCTCCAGAGGACCGGAGCTCCGGAGCTCCGGAGCTCCAGAGAACCGGAGCCCCGGAGCTCCGGAGCTCCGGAGCTCCAGAGCTCCAGAGCTCCAGAGAACCGGAGCCCCGGAGCTCCAGAGGACCGGAGCTCCGGAGCTCCGGAGCTCCGGAGCTCCAGAGAACCGGAGCTCCAGAGGACCGGAGCTCCGGAGCTCCAGAGCCCCGGAGCCCCGGAGCTCCAGAGCCCCGGAGCCCCGGAGCCCCGGAGCTTTCCTGGTTCTCAAAAATTTTCTAAGTCCAAAAAATTTTCTAAGTCCAACTTTTGGACTTAGAAAATTTTCGGAGCTCCGGAGCTCCAGAGGACCGGAGCTCCGGAGCTCCGGAGCTCCAGAGGACCGGAGCTCCGGAGCTCCAGAGGACCGGAGCTCCGGAGCTCCAGAGGACCGGAGCTCCGGAGCTCCGGAGCTCCAGAGGACCGGAGCTCCGGGGCTCCAGAGAACCGGAGCCCCGGAGCCCCGGAGCTCCAGAGGACCGGAGCTCCGGAGCTCCGGAGCTCCAGAGCTCCGGAGCTCCGGAGCTCCAGAGGACCGGAGCTCCGGAGCTCCGGAGCTCCGGAGCCCCGGAGCCCCGGAGCCCCGGAGCCCCGGAGCTCCGGAGCTTTCCTGGTTCTCAAAATTTTTCTAAGTCCAAAAAATTTTCTAAGTCCAACTTTTGGACTTAGAAAATTTTTTGGACTTAGAAAATTTTTCAACTTTTTCGACAAAAAGCTCCATAACTCGAAAAATATATGGAGCTCGGAGCTGCAATTTTAACCATATTCCAGGGAAGCTCCATAGAACCGGTACATTGAAGGAGAAAAGGATCGAAAGACATGACCCATATAAATCACCCACTCCTGCAATTTCCGGTGGTCTGCAAAAAGCCTTCGGCAAGTATATAGGGAGAGGAAAAATTTGAATGTGAGCTCCAGGCGTCGGGCCGAGCCTGTCCTCTGCCGGTATGGGATCCAAAAGGCTCACATTCGGGCATCCTTCTCACGAAGTGCCCCGGTCCTAGGTGGTTCGGTTGAATTTTAATGAATTTTTCAAAGTGAAAATATTTGGAAAAAAAAGGGCGAAAAAATGGCTATGTCTTTCAGCGGGGGCTGAGAGAAAAAGTGTCCGAAGGAGCGCTGCCTTCGGATACAAACGGGCAAATGTCCCGGTGAAAATCCTGGTTCTCAAAAATTTTCTAAGTCCGAAAATTTTTCTAAGTCCAAAAATTTTTCTAAGTCCAACTTTTGGACTTAGAATTTTTTTGGAAGGCCGGAGCTCCAGAGATCCAGTGGGCCGGAGGACCGGAGCTCCGGAGGGCCGGAGGACCGGAGCTCCATAGAACCAGAGATCCAAGAGGACCGGAGCTCCGGAGGGCAAGAGCTCCAGAGATCCATGAGGGCCGGAGCTCCGGAGTACCGGAGCTCCAGAGATCCATGAGGGCCGGAGCTCCGGAGTACCGGAGCTCCAGAGATCCAGAGATCCAGAGGGCCGGAGCTCCGGACTACCGGAGCTCCAGAGATCCAGAGGGCCGGAGGACCGGAGCTCCATAGAGCCAGGAGGGCTGGAGCTCCAGAGAACCAGGAAAGCTGGAGCTCCAGAGAACCACGAGGGCCGGAGCTCCAGGGAGCCAGACAATTTCCTGGTTCTCAAAAATTTTCTAAGTCCGAAAATTTTTCTAAGTCCAAAAAAAATTCTAAGTCCAAAAATCTTGGAAAAAACGACTATGTCTTTCAGCGGGGGCTGAGAGAAAAAGTATCCGAAGGAGCGCTGCCTTCGGATACAAACGGGACAATGTCCCGGTGAAAAATCCTGGTTCTTCGAAAAATGTCTGAAAAAATGACTATGTCCAACAGCGGTGTGTCAATGGAAAAGTGTCCGAAGAAGCGAGGTCTTCGGATACAAACGGGCAGATGTCCCGGTGAAAAGCTCTGGTTCTCAAAAATTTTCTAAGTCCGAAAATTTTTCTAAGTCCAAAAAAAATTCTAAGTCCAAAAATCTTGGAAAAAACGACTATGTCTTTCAGCGGGGGCTGAGAGAAAAAGTATCCGAAGGAGCGCTGCCTTCGGATACAAACGGGCAGATGTCCCGGTGAAAATCCTGGTTCTCAAAAATGGCAAAAAAATGACTATGTCCAACAGCGGTGTGTCAAAGGAAAAGTGTCCGAAGGAGCGCTGCCTTCGGACACAAACGGGCAGATGTCCCGGTGAAAAGCTCTGGTTCTCAAAAATTTTCTAAGTCCAAAAAAAATTCTAAGTCCAAAAATCTTGGAAAAATGACTATGTCTTTCAGCGGGGGCTGAGAGGAAAAGTGTCCGACCATGCACTATCTTCGGATAGAAATGGGACAATGTCCCGGTGAAAATCCTGGTTCTCAAAAAAATGGCAAAAAAATGACTATGTCCAACAGCGGTGTGTCAAAGGAAAAGTGTCCGAAGGAGCGCTGCCTTCGGACACAAACGGGCAGATGTCCCGGTGAAAAGCTCTGGTTCTCAAAAATTTTCTAAGTCCAAAAAATTTTCTAAGTCCAAAAAAAATTCTAAGTCCAAAAATCTTGGAAAAAACGACTATGTCTTTCAGCGGGGGCTGAGAGAAAAAGTATCCGAAGGAGCGCTGCCTTCGGATACAAACGGGCAGATGTCCCGGTGAAAATCCTGGTTCTCAAAAATGTCTGAAAAAATGACTATGTCCAACAGCGGTGGTTCAAAGGAAAAGTGTCCGAAGGAGCGCTGCCTTCGGACACAAACGGGCAGATGTCCCGGTGAAAAGCTCTGGTTCTCAAAAATTTTCTAAGTCCGAAAAAAATTCTAAGTCCAAAAAAAATTCTAAGTCCAAAAATCTTGGAAAAAACGACTATGTCTTTCAGCGGGGGCTGAGAGAAAAAGTATCCGAAGGAGCGCTGCCTTCGGATACAAATGGGACAATGTCCCGGTGAAAATCCTGGTTCTCAAAAATGTCTGAAAAAATGACTATGTCCAACAGCGGTGTGTCACAGGAAAAGTGTCCGAAGGAGCGCTGCCTTCGGACACAAACGGGCAGATGTCCCGGTGAAAAGCTCTGGTTCTCAAAAATTTTCTAAGTCCAAAAAATTTTCTAAGTCCAAAAAAAATTCTAAGTCCAAAAATCTTGGAAAAAACGACTATGTCTTTCAGCGGGGGCTGAGAGAAAAAGTATCCGAAGGAGCGCTGCCTTCGGATACAAATGGGACAATGTCCCGGTGAAAATCCTGGTTCTCAAAAATGTCTGAAAAAATGACTATGTCCAACAGCGGTGTGTCACAGGAAAAGTGTCCGAAGGAGCGCTGCCTTCGGACACAAACGGGCAGATGTCCCGGTGAAAAGCTCTGGTTCTCAAAAATTTTCTAAGTCCAAAAAAAATTCTAAGTCCAAAAATCTTGGAAAAATGACTATGTCTTTCAGCGGGGGCTGAGAGGAAAAGTGTCCGACCATGCACTATCTTCGGATAGAAATGGGACAATGTCCCGGTGAAAATCCTGGTTCTCAAAAATGTCTGAAAAAATGACTATGTCCAACAGCGGTGTGTCACAGGAAAAGTGTCCGAAGGAGCGCTGCCTTCGGATACAAACTGGCAAAAGTCCCGGTGAAAAGCCCTGGTTCTCAAAAATTTTCTAAGTCCAAAAAAAATTCTAAGTCCAAAAAAACGGACTCTGTCATTTTTTTGGAAAAAGTGTGAAAAAATGACTATGTCCGACAGGACTCTGTCATTTTTTTGAGAAAAAGTCTGAAAAAATGACTATGTCCAACGGGACTTAGTCGTTTTTTTGAGCTTCTCAAAAATTTTCTAAGTCCAAAAAATTTTCTAAGTCCGAAAAAGTGTGAAAAAATGACTATGTCCGACAGGACTTAGTCGTTTTTTCAGAAAATTTCTGAAAAAACGACTAAGTCCTGTCGGACATAGTCGTTTTTTCGATTTTTTAGGTCTACCAGGGCTTCTCATTTGGGTCTACCAAGGCATGTGATTTGGGTCTACCAATACCCCTAGGATATGATTTGCCTACTCCCGCAATTTCCGGTGGTCTGCAAAAAGCCTTCGGCAAGATTATAGGGAGAGGAAAATTTTGAATGTGAGCTCCAGGCCTAAGACCGACCCCTCTCTCCCCAGTAGGCCGACGGAAGGAGCTCACATTCGGGCACAGTACTTTTGCAATGCCCCTTGTCCCCCTGGTTCTCCCGAATTGAAGCGAATTTTTTCTAAGTGTGGCTGGACTTAGAAAAATTTTCGGGAGTGAAAAGAACCAGAGAGACCGTCCTGAGGGACTGAAACAGGCCGAAAAAGGTGTCACACTCGGCTTGGCAATATGAAAAAGGCCCTTCCAAAATCCTGGAGGTTTGGGCCTGACCTCCAGAGCTCCAGAGCTCCAGAGATCCAGAGGGCCGGAGGACCGGAGCTCCATAGATCCAGGAGTGTCCGGGAGCTCCAGAGCTCCAGAGATCCACACACGAACGAGACTCAGGGTGTCCATGACTTATGCCTGGTGGTATGGACATCCAAAAATCTTCCACGGAAGTTGGAAGAACCAGGCGAGGGCAGACCGTCGTGAGTGTTCTTGGCAAAGTCCTGGAGCCAGAACATAGAAAACTCTTCTACGGAAGAACCAGGCAAAAGATCCAGAGGGCCGGAGGACCGAAGCTCCAGAGCTCCAGAGATCCACACTAGAGAGAATTCGTGGGTGTCCATGACTTATGCCTGGTGGTATGGACATCCAAAAATCTTCCACGGAAGTTGGAAGAACCAGGCGAGGGCAGACCGTCGTGAGTGTTCTTGGCAAAGTCCTGGAGCCAGAACATATAAAACTCTTCTAAGGAAGAACCAGGCAAAAGATCCAGAGGGCCGGAGGACCGAAGCTCCAGAGCTCCAGAGATCCACACATGAACGAGACTCAGGGTGTCCATGACTTATGCCTGGTGGTATGGACATCCAAAAATCTTCCACGGAAGTTGGAAGAACCAGGCGAGGGCAGACCGTCGTGAGTGTTCTTGGCAAAGACCTGGAGCCAGAACATAGAAAACTCTTCTACGGAAGAACCAGGCAAAAGATCCAGAGGGCCGGAGGACCGAAGCTCCAGAGCTCCAGAGATCCACACCAGAGAGAATTCGTGGATGTCCATGACATATGCCTGGTGGTATGGACATCCAAAAATCTTCCACAAAAGTTGGAAGAACCGGGCCAGTGGCAAAAAGTCGTGAGTGTACGTGCAAAAGTCCTGGAGCATGTACATATAAAACTCTTCTACGGAAGAACCAGGCGCCGGAGACCGTCGTGAGTGTTCTTGGCAAAGACCTGGAGCCAGAACATAGAAAACTCTTCTACGGAAGAACCAGGCAAAAGATCCAGAGGGCCGGAGGACCGAAGCTCCAGAGCTCCAGAGATCCACACCAGAGAGAATTCGTGGATGTCCATGACATATGCCTGGTGGTATGGACATCCAAAAATCTTCCACAAAAGTTGGAAGAACCGGGCCAGTGGCAAAAAGTCGTGAGTGTACGTGCAAAAGTCCTGGAGCATGTACATATAAAACTCTTCTACGGAAGAACCAGGCGCCGGAGACCGTCGTGAGTGTTCTTGGCAAAGACCTGGAGCCAGAACATAGAAAACTCTTCTACGGAAGAACCAGGCAAAAGATCCAGAGGGCCGGAGGACCGAAGCTCCAGAGCTCCAGAGATCCACACCAGAGAGAATTCGTGGATGTCCATGACATATGCCTGGTGGTATGGACATCCAAAAATCTTCCACAAAAGTTGGAAGAACCGGGCCAGTGGCAGAAAGTCGTGAGTGTACGTGCAAAAGTCCTGGAGCATGTACATATAAAACTCTTCTACGGAAGAACCAGGCGCCGGAGACCGTCGTGAGTGTTCTTGGCAAAGACCTGGAGCCAGAACATAGAAAACTCTTCTACGGAAGAACCAGGCAAAAGATCCAGAGGGCCGGAGGACCGAAGCTCCAGAGCTCCAGAGATCCACACTAGAGAGAATTCGTGGATGTCCATGACATATGCCTGGTGGTATGGACATCCAAAAATCTTCCACAAAAGTTGGAAGAACCGGGCCAGTGGCAAAAAGTCGTGAGTGTACGTGCAAAAGTCCTGGAGCATGTACATATAAAACTCTTCTACGGAAGAACCAGGCGCCGGAGACCGTCGTGAGTGTTCTTGGCAAAGACCTGGAGCCAGAACATAGAAAACTCTTCTACGGAAGAACCAGGCATTTCCATACCAAAGTCCCGGCGGTATGGTCATATCTCTTCCATGCAAGTTGGAAGAACCGGGCAAAGGGGCGGACATGCAACCGAAAAATCATTTTAATCAAGAACCGGTACATGGAAAGAGAAAATAAGGTCTGAAGACACGAACACAGGTCTGTGAGCTAGGGGGTCGGCACCTGCCCAAAAATGGTGTCTGCGTCCATGCCAAAGACAGGGCGGTATGGACGTAGAAAAACCATGTACCGGAGATACCTTTATGACAAAGGACGGTGCATGGAAAGAGAAAATGAGGAGCGAAGACACAAACTGTGAGCTAGGGGGTCGGCACCAGCCTAAAAATGGTGTGTACATGCAAAAGTCCTGGAGCATGTACATATAAAACTCTTCTACGGAAGAACCAGGCGCCGCAGACCGTCGTGAGTGTTCTTGGCAAAGTCCTGGAGCCAGAACATAGAAAACTCTTCTACGGAAGAACCAGGCATTTCCATACCAAAGTCCCGGCGGTATGGTCATATCTCTTCCATGCAAGTTGGAAGAACCGGGCAAAGGGGCGGACATGCAACCGAAAAATCATTTTAATCAAGAACCGGTACATGGAAAGAGAAAGAGGACTGAAGACACGAACACAGGTCTGTGAGCTAGGGGGTCGGCACCAGCCCAAAAATGGTGTCTGCGTCCATGCCAAAGACAGGGCGGTATGGACGTAGAAAAACCATGTACCGGAGATACCTTTATGACAAAGGACGTTGCATGGAAAGAGAAAAATGAGGAGCGAAGACACAAACTGTGAGCTAGGGGGTCGGCACCAGCCTATAAATGGTGTAAGGGTGTTCACCTGCCCGAAACAAAAATGGTGTGCTGACCGATAGGCTCAGGTCGACTCGCCTTCGGAGGGCCGCGCCTCGTGCGTGGGGTCTCTCCGGCTTTGCGGGTTTCATCCAAGGGCCAAAAGACAAAATCTTCTCTAGTGCGTGAACGAGGTATGCTAGCGCTTACA
>NW_027551654.1:25000-30000 GCF_051989575.1 Stigmatopora nigra | reverse complement strand
GCTTGGGCAACAGCTTCACCATTGGAGAAAATACGGGTCGCTGCTTGGGCAACAGCTTCGCCGTTGGATGAACTCAAAAATATGGTCACGGGGTCCGCTGCTGGGGCACAGCGGTCACCCCTAGGTACGGGTCGCTGCTTGGGCAACAGCGTCGCCGATGGAAGAAATTACGGGTCGCTGCTTGGGCAACAGCGTCGCCGTCGGAGAAATGAACTCTACGGGTCCGCTGCTGGGGCACAGCGGTCGCCGGTGGTGAAAAAAAAATGAAAGGAGTACGGGTCGCTGATGGGGCACAGCGTTCACCGTTACTCGAAATGAACTCGAAAGCCACGGGGTGCTGAAGAGGGCACAGCGCAAACCCCGATTGGCGACCGCGTGGGGACGGCTCGCGCGTCCGTGTTCCCGGCGATAACGGTGAGGTTTCTGGTGCGTGCGACCGGCGATTGACCGGAGGCTAAGGTACTGCGGGTGGTGGACCCCACTCGTCCAAGGCCCCTCCGCGTCAGGGCTGACCATCGTCACTGTCACTGCATCCGCTCCGGGGCTCGTGCGTGCGAGTGGGCGTTCTCGGTCAAAGAGGTATAGTGAAAGTGTGAGGGGCGGCTGTTCGAGCCGTGTACCGAACAACGGAGAGGTTTCTGGCGCGTGCGATCGGCGATTGGCCGGAGGCTAAGGTACTGCGGGTGGTGGACCCCACTCGTCCAAGGCCCCTCCGCGTCAGGGCTGACCATCGTCGCTGTCACTGCAACCGGACGGTCACGGTCCGTGCGGTCGTCTCGCTCTCTTAAAGAGCAGTGCGACAAGACGGGCCAGGGTATAGTGCTTGCAAAGCCGGGATAACGGTGAGGACATAGTGCGTGCGACCGGTGATTGGCCGGAGGCTAAGGTACTGCGGGTGGTAGACCCCACTCGTCCAAGGCCCCTCCGCGTCAGGACTGACCATCGTACTTTATCTGCATCCGCCTCGGTCGCGTGGGTGCGGCTTGGCACGTATGACCACGTCACGCTAAAGACAACGGGGGCAGTGGAACTGAACGTGCGCAGCATAACGAAAGCCGGGATAACGGTGAGGACATAGTGCGTGCGACCGGTGATTGGCCGGAGGCTAAGGTACTGCGGGTGGTAGACCCCACTCGTCCAAGGCCCCTCCGCGTCAGGACTGACCATCGTCACTTTATCTGCATCCGCCTCGGCCTAGTATGTAATGTGGCGGTCGTCTCGCCCGTGTCTTCTGTCGGCAGGGTATAGTCGTGTGGAGGGATGGCTCGTGCGAGCTCGTGGACTGAACAACGGAGAGGTTTCTGGCGCGTGCGATCGGCGATTGACCGGAGGCTAAGGTACTGCGGGTGGTAGACCCCACTCGTCCAAGGCCCCTCCGCGTCAGGGCTGACCATCGTGCTGTCACTGCAACCGGACGGTCCCCCGCGAGCGCGTTTCGTCTCGCTCTGGCCAATTGGAGAGCCGTGACAACAAGAGCGATGCGTCTGACTCATTCGAGGTCACGGATAACGGTGAGGACACGGTGCGTGCGACCGGTGATTGGCCGGAGGCTAAGGTACTGCGGGTGGTAGACCCCACTCGTCCAAGGCCCCTCCGCGTCAGGACTGACCATCGTCACTGTCTCTGCATCCGCCCGGCTGAGTTTGTTCAGCGGTCGTCTCGTTCACGTTCCACACAACCGCGCGTCGGTTTGGGATAGCTGGGTCGGCGAGACGCCGAGAGAAGAGAGTGCGTTCGAAACTGGATAACGGTGAGGACTGGTGCGTGCGACCGGTGATTGGCCGGAGGCTAAGGTACTGCGGGTGGTAGACCCCACTCGTCCAAGGCCCCTCCGCGTCAGGACTGACCATCGTCACCTTATCTGCATCCGCCCGGTGGGGATCTGCACCGTCGACCCAAGCATGAAAACCCTCGTGTCGGTTCGGGCGAGAAAAAAGAGTTCAAGGGAAAAAGGCAACGATTTCACCATTCGAGTTCATGTGGAGGACAAAAAGAGGACAAAATGGAAACGAAATGACCATGAGTTCATCGATGGAAATGAGGACAATACTGACGAATATGGAGAGTTCTAAAATTTTGCCAAATGACACCGATGGTTGACGAGAATCCCTAAGCCACGGGGTGGGATACAAACCTGAACTAAAGACCTGCCATAGTCCGGTTTTTTTCCCAAAAAGGGCGCATGTGGACGGAGGGCACACATGGAAACCTAACCACCAGCCGAGCCATTGCCGGAGGAAATATAACGAGATGCCAAATACCATAGCCTTTGGGACAAAGCCGATTCTTGGAGGACAACAAAAATGAGACATGGTACTTGGTGAAGCACCGGACATATGGAGCCACAGGGGCCAGAAAAGAGCCGATAGTACAGGGCAAGATGTGATGTGACGGTAACGGACATGTGTTAATGATGGTGGACATGTGTTACGAGATGAAATGCTTGGAAATCACGTAAAGAACCGATGCGTGAATGAAAATGAAAACAGATCATGTTGGGACCAGGTTGGGAACCCCTCCACAGTCTGCGACAAAAAAGCTTCCCGTGTGGGATTATTCCGGTAATAAGAAGGGAGTCAGGTGCCCGGTACCTGTACGCCACTATGAAGGCCTCTGGTGGTTGTACGCTGGTTTAAAGACTCGATTTACCCCCGCCTTGACAAATCGAGCGCCACAAAAAGTTGCGCCGTAAAAGGGCCCTGACTTTCCTTGTTGGTTCGGGTTGGCATCGCCGGGGCTTGTGAGATAAGTGCCTATTCTAGGGGGATGGAGTACACAATCTCTACGACCTCTTTGGTGCCTCTGGGTGGTTCAGGCCCGTGGGAAAAGCCTCAGAGCCGCTTCCTTGAGGAGCCGCGGGTGACTCACGGGTTACGTCATCGCCTGGAGGTGTCGGGAGTTCTTTGTTTTGTTTTGCGAAAAACCCCCGTCACGAGAAACTGTGCTTCTTCTCGGTTTGTTACGGTTGCACGCAGGTGCCGCCGGCCGTTCCCACAGTTTTCTCGTCGTGTCACCGGGCTGCTTGCGGCTATCGGTAGATGCACTGTGCACGTCTCCCTGCCACGAAAGGAAGGAGTGAAGGAAGGTTGGCAAATAACCGAATCGATCGCGTGACAAGGTACAGGGCGATCGCACGTATTGACGTGAGGCATAACGAGAGGGGGTTGGGCCTAGGGCCGGCCCCGGAGGTATCCGTCCCTGTCGATTCTCTCTCTGGGTTGACGCGCAAGAGCACGGGCATGGCAGTCCGCGCGTGCGTCCCCGGGCTAGTCTCCGGCAGCGGCGTTCCGCCTCTTAGGGTAGTCGGGCGCCGAATCCCTCCCTCTCGCCCGGACCGGACTTTCGAAGGCTCATGTAGATGGCACTTATAGACGTGTCGGGGCCCGAGAAACAATGGTCCCGCACCGCCGAGGCCGGAATGGTTACAGTTTACTGTAACCGCTATAGTCAACGTAAAGGGGTGCACGTTGCCCGTCTCTGATGCGATGAAGGTTCGGGAAGATCGATTCGATGGACGGTGGTCGAGCCCGGATCCATTACGGCGACCACCACGGACAAGGTACCCGGTTCCGCTTTTGCTCGTCTGGCGCGTGCCAACAAAACGGGGGTATATGGGTTGCCACCCGGCCCGGTCTTGTGCTACGCTCGGAGTGTTCTGGGGTTCGGGAGCCGTGGGAAAAGCCTCAGAGCCGCTTCCTTGAGGAGCCGCGGGTGACTCACGGTGCTACGTCACCGCATTCCTCCGAGGACAGTAGTTACGCCGGATCACCGGTCCCATTACCTGGCCTTCGGCGACATCTCAACGCTCACCCCTTGGGCCCCACTTTACCCAAGTCGGGATGAACCTAGGATGGGGGGAGCTCTTGATCGACCCTAGGCCCCACCGCCTAACTCAGCCAAATCAGGGGTGGATAAACCGTGCCCGCCTTGGGAGCAATAGACCTTCCGATGCTTTGCCAACTCAGGTGTTGCGATCTTGAAAGGTGTCTCCGGGCATCACTGCTCTACATGGGTGGCCGGGCAGCGGGGGGCTGACCCGGGCGGCCGCCTGGAGATGTCGGGAGGCACCTGTAGACAACTCTCAGCGGTGGATCACTCGGCTCGTGCGTCGATGAAGAACGCAGCTAGCTGCGAGAATTAATGTGAATTGCAGGACACATTGATCATCGACACTTTGAACGCAACTCGCGGCCCCGGGTCCCTCCCGGGGCCACGTCTGTCTGAGCGTCGCCTGACATTCAATCGGGCCCGACCGCGGCGGTGAGGGGCGGCACCGTTCCGCGGCGTGGCCCGCGACTGGGGATGCAAGATCGGGGAAAGTGTTATGCCAGCACGCACCCCGACCCCCTAAGTAAAGCCAGATACGGGGCTCGTCCATGCCCGTACAGAGAAGTGGTCGAGAGAGCGAGATTTCGGGGAACATGCATATGTGAGCGAGGCATGTCGTTGAGATCCACAAAGACCTCACAGTCCGCGGTCACGAGGCGGTCATTTGGATAGTAACCACCGACCCGTGAGTGTCCCTCCGCAAAATGGACTGGATCCGAGGCAAAAACAACACGGACCGAAGGCGCCGGCGCGTGGTGCGCGGACACCCGCGTCGGCAGGGCGATAACCGAAAAAAATGAAATAAAAGGATCTCCTCCCCGAATCTCAATCGATCGAACCGCGGCTTTTATGGTTCCGACCTCAGATCAGACGGGGCTACCCGCTGAATTTAAGCATATTACTAAGCGGAGGAAAAGAAACTAACTAGGATTCCCCTAGTAGCGGCGAGCGAAGCGGGAAAAGCCCAGCGCTGAATCCGCTGCCCCTGGCAGGCAGTGGAAATGTGGCGTAAGAAAGGTACCACTCACTTTGCGCCCCGAAGGGCCTGAGTCCTTCTGATGGAGGCTCAATCCCGTGGACGGTGTGAGGCCGGTAGCGGTTCACGGGTCGCCCGAGATGGTACCTTTCCGGAGTCGGGTTGTTTGTGAATGCAGCCCAAAGCAGGTGGTAAA
>NW_027551654.1:0-17500 GCF_051989575.1 Stigmatopora nigra | reverse complement strand
AATAACACTAACCCCTCGCATAAACCCTAAAAATAACACTAACCCCTCGCATAAACCCTAACAATAACACTAACCCCTCACATAAACCCTAACCCCTCGCATAAACCCTAAAAATAACACTAACCCCTCGCATAAACCCTAACAATAACACTAACCCCTCACATAAACCCTAACAATAACACTAACCCCTCACATAAACCCTAACCCCTCGCATAAACCCTAAAAATAACACTAACCCCTCGCATAAACCCTAACAATAACACTAACCCCTCACATAAACCCTAACCCCTCACATAAACCCTAACCCCAAACAGCAACCCTAACATAAACCCTAACCCCTAACAATAACACAAACCCCCAACAAAAACCCTAACCCCTCACATAAACCCTAACCCTAACAAAAACCCTAACATAAACCCTAACCCCTAACATAAACCCTAACCCTAACCCCAACCATACCCCTAACCATAACCCCAACCCTAACCCCAACCCCAAACATAACCCTAACAATAACCCCAACCCCAAACATAACCCTAACCCTAACCCCAACCCCAAACATACCCCTAACCCCAAACATAACCCTAACCATAACCCCAACCCCAAACATACCCCTAACCCTAACCCCAACCCCAAACATAACCCTAACCCTAACCCCAACCCCAAACATACCCCTAACCCCAAACATAACCCTAACCATAACCCCAACCCCAAACATACCCCTAACCCCAACCCTAACCGCAAACATAACCCTAACCATAACCCCAACCCCAAAAATACCCCTAACCCTAACCCCAAACATAACCCTAACCCCAACCCTAACCCCAAACATACCCCTAACCCTAACCCCAACCCCAAACATACCCCTAACCCTAACCCCAACCCTAACCCCAACCCTAACCCCAACCCTAACCCCAAACATACCCCTAACCCCAACCCTAACCCCAAACATACCCCCAACCCTAACCCCAAACATACCCCTAACCCCAAACATACCCCTAACCCCAAACATAACCCTAACCATAACCCCAACCCCAAACATACCCCCAACCCTAACCCCAAACATACCCCTAACCCCAACCCTAACCCCAAACATACCCCTAACCCTAACCCCAACCCTAACCCCAACCCTAACCCCAAACATACCCCTAACCCCAACCCTAACCCCAAACATACCCCTAACCCCAACCCTAACCCCAACCCTAACCCCAACCCTAACCCTAACCCCAACCCTAACCCCAACCCTAACCCCAAACATACCCCCAACCCTAACCCCAAACATACCCCTAACCGTAACCCCAACCATAACCCTAACCATAACCCCAACCATCCCCCTAACCCTAACCCAAACCCTAACCCTAACCCTACCCCTAACCTTTGACCTTTGACCTTTGACCTTTGACCTAAGGAGGTCAAAGGTCAAAGGTCAGGGGTTGGGGTTATGGTTAGGGGTTATTGTTAGGGGTTTTGGTTATTGTTAGGGGTTTTGGTTATTGTTAGGGGTTACTGTTAGGGGTTAGTGTTATTGTTAGGGGTTACTGTTAGGGTTTGGGGTTATTGTTAGGGGTTGGGGTTACTGTTAGGGGTTTTGGTTATTGTTAGGGGTTGCTGTTAGGGTTTGGGTTAATGTTAGGGGTTACTGTTAGGGTTTGGGGTTACTGTTAGGGTTTGGGTTATTGTTAGGGGTTTTGGTTATTGTTAGGGGTTACTGTTAGGGGTTTTGGTTATTGTTAGGGGTTACTGTTAGGGGTTAGTGTTATTGTTAGGGGTTACTGTTAGGGTTTGGGGTTATTGTTAGGGTTTGGGGTTATTGTTAGGGGTTGTGGTTATTGTTAGGGGTTACTGTTAGGGTTTGGGGTTATTGTTAGGGGTTGGGGTTACTGTTAGGGGTTTTGGTTATTGTTAGGGGTTGCTGTTAGGGTTTGGGTTAATGTTAGGGGTTACTGTTAGGGTTTGGGGTTACTGTTAGGGTTTGGGTTATTGTTAGGGGTTTTGGTTATTGTTAGGGGTTACTGTTAGGGGTTTTGGTTATTGTTAGGGGTTACTGTTAGGGGTTAGTGTTATTGTTAGGGGTTACTGTTAGGGTTTGGGGTTATTGTTAGGGTTTGGGGTTATTGTTAGGGGTTGTGGTTATTGTTAGGGTTTTGGTTATTGTTAGGGGTTACTGTTAGGGGTTAGTGTTATTGTTAGGGGTTAGTGTTATTGTTCGGGGTTACTGTTAGGGGTTTTGGTTATTGTTAGGGTTTTGGTTATTGTTAGGGGTTACTGTTAGGGGTTAGTGTTATTGTTAGGGTTTTGGTTATTGTTAGGGGTTACTGTTAGGGGTTAGTGTTATTGTTAGGGGTTAGTGTTATTGTTCGGGGTTACTGTTAGGGGTTTTGGTTATTGTTAGGGTTTTGGTTATTGTTAGGGGTTACTGTTAGGGGTTAGTGTTATTGTTAGGGGTTTTGGTTATTGTTAGGGGTTATTGTTATTGTTAGGGGTTGTTGTTAGGGGTTATTGTTATTGTTAGGGGTTACTGTTAGGGGTTTTGGTTATTGATCGGGGTTACTGTTAGGGGTTTTGGTTATTGTTAGGGTTTTGGTTATTGTTAGGGGTTACTGTTAGGGGTTAGTGTTATTGTTAGGGGTTTTGGTTATTGTTAGGGGTTATTGTTATTGTTAGGGGTTGTTGTTAGGGGTTATTGTTATTGTTAGGGGTTACTGTTAGGGGTTTTGGTTATTGTTCGGGGTTACTGTTAGGGGTTTTGGTTATTGTTAGGGTTTTGGTTATTGTTAGGGGTTACTGTTAGGGTTTGGGTTATTGTTAGGGGTTATGGTTATTGTTAGGGGTTACTGTTAGGGGTTTTGGTTATTGTTAGGGTTTTGGTTATTGTTAGGGGTTACTGTTAGGGGTTTGGGTTATTGTTAGGGGTTACTGTTATTGTTAGGGGTTATTGTTATTGTTAGGGGTTACTGTTATTGTTAGGGGTTACTGTTAGGGGTTATGGTTATTGTTAGGGGTTTTGGTTATTGTTAGGGGTTACTGTTGGGGTTTGGGGTTATTGTTAGGGGTTTTGGTTATTGTTAGGGTTTTAGTTATTGTTAGGGGTTACTGTTAGGGGTTTTGGTTATTGTTAGGGTTAGTGTTATTGTTAGGGGTTATGGTTATTGTTAGGGGTTACTGTTAGGGGTTGTGGTTACTGTTAGGGGGTTATGGTTACTGTTAGGGGTTACTGTTAGGGGTTTTGGTTATTGTTAGGGGTTACTGTTATTGTTAGGGGTTATGGTTATTGTTAGGGGTTTTGGTTAATGTTAGGGGTTACTGTAAGGGTTTTTGTTTATTGTTAGGGGTTTTGGTTACTTTTAGGGGTTACTGTTAGGGTTTGGGGTTATTGTTAGGGGTTTTGGTTACTGTTAGGGGTTTTGGTTGTTGTTGGGGTTATTGTTAGGGGTTTTGGTTATTGTTAGGGGTTACTGTTATTGTTAGGGGTTATGGTTATTGTTAGGGGTTACTGTTAGTGGTTTTGGTTATTGTTAGGGGTTACTGTTAGGGTTTATGTTATTGTTAGGGGTTATGGTTATTGTTAGGGGTTACTGTTAGTGGTTTTGGTTATTGTTAGGGGTTACTGTTAGGGTTTATGTTATTGTTAGGGGTTTTGGTTATTGTTAGGGGTTACTGTTAGGGGTTTTGGTTATTGTTAGGGGTTACTGTTAGGGTTTGGGGTTATTGTTAGGGGTTTTGGTTATTGTTAGGGGTTATTGTTATTGTTAGGGGTTACTGTTAGGGGTTTTGGTTACTGTTAGGGGTTACTGTTAGGGTTTGGGTTATTGTTAGGGGTTATGTTTTTTGTTAGGGGTTGGTACAGTAGACAGTAATATTTCCAATTATAATAGTGATTGTATTATAATAGATCTGGTTCGTTTCTGGAAGGTTATTTTACCTATGTATGTGGTCATATCTCTGGTTGGATGTATTTTCTATCATTTTGTGTCAAAAATTATCATCCTGGCTTGTTCTGGGGCTATATCTGACCATAACTACTGTCTAAAACAAGCATATTTAATAATAGAAAGCCCTTAAAACCATTAAAATGGATTAAATTAATGACTAAAATGTATTTAAATGATGAAATATAATGACTCGAGTTTAATTTAATCTATTCTGTATTTTTAAACACTTTAAATGAGCCCAGGGAACGTATTTTAGCCATAAAAAGGGTTTATTTTAACAATTGTAATGACAAAAAGTGTCCACAGGAGGGCATCTTTTCTCCCTTTTCCAGACTTGTAATGACAAAAAGTGTCCACAGGAGGGCATCTTTTCTCCCTTTTCCAAAACAGCGTCTCTCGTCCATTTCTTACGGTACTGTATAAAAAAACTGGTTAAAAACGGTTCTCTTGGGTCAATTAAGACGGGGTAAAGTGCCTAAATATTTGCTGGGACTATATATCTTCTTTTTTTATCAAAAGAATCATTTTTGAATGTATATCCAGCCGGGAAATGCTTTTGGTACGAGTAAAAATGGATGACTGAATTGTAGTTGCCTGTATTAAATACAGTCCATTTCGGTTCTGGAGGGTTATTTTAATTTAAAATTTTTTTCTATATATAAAGGGGTGTATTATTGACAAATTGGTGAAAAAATTAACTTCCAGGGACATTCTGTTGATTTTTTATCACTATAAATAGTAGCCTAAATCATGCCTATTTTCGCTAAAATGATGCATGCATTATAATAAGGTCCAGTCGGTTCTAGTTGTTGTTTTTAACTGGGAATTGTGTCAAATGTGTAAAGGGATGTATTATACTTGTGCTGTGTAAAAATAAAGATTTAATAATGTTCTTGGACTATTTTATACCATAAATAGTGTCATAAACACTGGCACTTGATATAGCATATTGCCTTGTATTAAAAACGGTCCATTTTGGTTCTGGAAGGTTATTTAGATTCAGGACTTTGTCTTATCTCTGGGTGGATGTATTAATGAATGATTTGTGAAGAAATAAACTTTTAGGGACGTTCTGGGACTATTTTTTTACCATAAATAGTGTACAAAAACATGCTTATTTGCGATAAAATGTTGCATGTATTTGAACCAGGTCCAGTTGGTTTTGGTTGATGGTTTGACATGTGGATGGTGTCCATTGAATAAAGGAATGTGTTTTTGATTAAATGGTGTAAAATTTATCATCCAGTGATGTTCTGGAGTTTTAATATTCTATAATCAATGACCTCCATTTGGGTACTGTGTTTTTGCATGGTGGTTGCATTATAACCGGTCCATTTCGGTTCTGGAGTGTTGTTTTAACTGGGAATTTTTTTCATTGTATTTGGCAATGTATTTTGCTTATTCTTTGAAAAAATCAACATCCAGGATGGTTCTGATGCTATTTGTCACTATAATAAATGTCCAAAACATACTAATTTGCGATAAAAATACGGGTGTCATTATAACCGGTCCATTTCGGTTCTGGTGGGTGTATTTGCCCAAAATCTTTGTTCATTGATGAAAGTGATGTATTTTTGACAATTCTGTATAAAAATTATCATCCAGACATGTTCTGGGCCTTTGTAATATCATAATCAATGACGTCTAATTTTGTACTTTATTTTGCACGTTTTTTTGTATTAGAACCGAGCCTTCTCGGTTCTGGTTTGTGTTATTAATCAGAACTTTTTATATGTTGTTGCTGGATGTATTGTAATCATTCTGTGAAAAAATCAACATCCAGGATGGTTCTGGGGCTATTTGGCACCATAATAAATGTCCAAAACATGCTAATTTGCGATAAAATTATGGGTTGTGTTATAACCGGTCCATTTCGGTTCTGGTGGGTGTATTTGGCCAAAATCTTTTTTCATTTATAATGGTAACGTGTTTTTGACAATTCTGTATAAAATTCATCATCCAGGGATGTTTTGAAGCTTTGTAATATCATATTCAAAGATGTCTAATTCTTAACTTTATTTTGCACGTTTTTTGTATTAGAACCGAGCCCACTCAGTTCTGGTTGGTGCTGTTAACCAGGGGTTTTTACATCATGTATATGAATGTGTTTTTATCATTCTGTGAAAAAATCAACATCCAGGATGGTTCTGATGCTATTTGGCACTATAATAAATGTCAAAAACATGCTAATTTGCGATAAAAATAAGGGTTGCATTATAACCGGTCCATTTCGGTTCTGGTGTGTGTATTTGCCTAAAACCTGTGTCTTTTGATGACATGGATGTCTTTTTGACTAAGATGTGTAAAAATTAACACTTAGTGATGTTTTAAAGCTGTGTTATACCATAATCAATGAACTCAGTTTTCACAATTTATTTTGCAATTTTTTGGTATTAGAACCGAGCCAACTCGGTTCTGGTTGGTGCTATTAACCAGATTTTTTAAAAATATGTGAGTAAATGTATAAGCAACATTCTGTGAAAAAAATCAATATCCAGGATGGTTCTGGGGCTATTTTATACTATAATAAATGTCCAAAACATGCTAATTTGCGATAAAAATAAGGGTTGCATTATAACCGGTCCATTTCGGTTCTGGTGTTTGTATTTGCCTGGAACTTGTATCTATTAATGACATTGATGTCTTTTTGACTAATATGTGTAAAAATTATCACTTAATGATGTTGTAAAGCTTTGTTATACCATAATCAAGGAACTCAGTTTTTGCAATTTATTTTGCAAGTTTTTTGTATTAGAACCGAGCTTACTCGGTTCTGGTTGATGCTATTAACCAGAATTTTTTAGATAATGTGAGTTTATGTATTAGCAACATTCTGTGAAAAAATTAACATCCAAGATGGTCCTGGGGCAATTTGCCACTATAAAATATGTTCAAAACATGCAAATTTGCGATAAAAATAAGGGTTGCATTAGAACCGGTCCATTTCGGTTCTGGTTAGTGTATTGACCCAGGATCGGTTTCCAATGATAATGTGAATGTGTTTTCTAATGTTATTTAAAATTTTGTCATTCAGACATGTTCTGGGGCTTTGTAATATCATATTAAATGACATCTATTTTTTTACTTTATTTTGCAATTTTTTTGTATTAGAACCGAGCTTACTCGGTTCTGGTTGGTGCTGTTAACCAGGCGTTTTTACCCAATGTAGATGAATGTGTTTTTATCATTCTTTGTAAAAATGAAGATCCAAGATGGTTCTGGGGCAATTTTATGTTAGAAAATGTGTCCAAAACATGCTAATTTGCGATAAAATCATTGCCTGTATTATAACCGGTCCATTTCGGTTCTGGTAGGTGTATTTACTCAGGATTTGTGTCCAATGATGAAATGGATCTATTATTGACAATTCTATATAAAATTCATCATCCAGGGATGTTCAGGGCCTTTGTAATGTCCAAATCAATGACCTCTAATTGTGTACTTTATTTTTGCATGTTTGTTGTATTAGAACCGGTCCATGTCGGTTCTGGAAATTGCTATAAACCAGAATTTTTACCCACTTTTAGGTAGATGTATTATCATCATTCTGTGAAAAAATAAACTTCCAGGGACATTCTGGGGCTATTTGCCATCACAAATAGTGTCAAAAAGTGTATATTTGCGATAAAAATAGTGCTTGTATTAGAACGGGTCCATTTCGGTTCTGGTTGGTGTATTTACTCAAAACTTGTTTCTAATGATGATGGGAATGTATGATTGACTATTTTGTATAAAAATTATCATCCAGACATGTTCTGAAACTTTATTATACTATAATGAATGACCTCTATTTCAGCACTATATCTTGCACATTTTCATGTATTAGAACTAGTCCATATCGGTTCTGAATGATGTTATAAACCAGAATTATTGTCTATTATGTGTGTGTATGTATTTACATTATTTTGTGTAAAAATAATCATCCTGGCATGTTCTGGGACAATTTGCCACCATAAATAGTGTCAAAAACATGCAAATTTGTGTTAAAAATAGTGCCTGTATTTGAACTAGGCCCATTTGGTTCTGGTGGGTTTATTTAGTTATAAATGGTGTTCAATGATGATAAGGATGTATTTTTAACTATTCTGTATAAAAATTATCATCCAGGCATATTCTGAAGCTTTGTTATACCATAAAGTATGACCTCTATATGACTACTTTATTTGACATGCTGGTTGTATTAGAAGTTGGTCATATAAGTTCTGGATAGTCATTTTAACTAAGAATGTGGTCAAATCACTAAGTGTATGTATCTCTAACTAAATAGTGTCAAAAAATATTCATCCAGGGACATTCTGGGGCTATTTCATACATTAAATAGTGTACAAAACATGTATATTGCCTACATTAAAATCAGTCCAATTTGGTTCTGGATGAATATTTTAACTATTTATGTGGTTTTATTCATTTGTGTATGTATTTATGACTAACTTGTGAAAAAATAAAGATCTAGGATGATTCTGGGGCTGTTTTATCCTATAAATACTGTTGAAAACAGGCCTCTATGCAATAAACACATTGACAGTGTTAAAATAAGTCCATTTTGGTTCTGGTTGTTATTTTTACACATGAATGTAATCTAATATCATGGGAGACGTATTTATGACTAAATAGTGTAAAAATATTCATCCAGTGACATTCTGGGCCTATTTTATACAAGAAATAGTGTGTCAAATGGGGTTATTATTAGTAGTGATGAATACAACCATAAATAGTAGTCCTATTTTTTTCCTGAATGTCCTATAGACTCCAAATTTGTTTTTAAAATAAGAGGACATTAATTAGAATAGATTGAGTGCAAAAAAACCGAATCGCTAGGTCCAGGGGATGCTTAAAACGTCCAAAAGTTCGATACCGTACGGCGTGTAATGACAAAAAGTGTCCACAGGAGGGCATCTTTTTCCCTTTTCCCAACAGCGTCCAATGCGTACTGTAGTGTATAAAAACGGGTTGGAAACGGTTCTGGTGGGTCAATTTACACGGGGAAAAGTGCCTGAATATTTGCTGAGTCTATATTACATCTTTTTATATCAAAATAACCGGTTACAAGTTAATATTTAGCTCGGAAAAGCTTTTGATACCATACAAATTGTACAAAACATGCATATAACCTGTAATAAAATGGGTCCAATTTGTTTTTTGAGGATCATTTCAAGTGGGAATGTGTTAAAATTACTTGGTGGATGTATTTCTTACTAATTTGTGTAAAAATAATCATCCAGGGATATTCTGGGGCTATTTTATACCATAAATAGTGTACAAAACATGTATATTGCCTACAATAAAATCAGTCCAATTTAGTTCTGGATGAGTATTTTACCTATTTATGTGGTCTTATTCATTTGTGCATGTATTTATGACTAACTTGTGAAAAAATAAAGATGCATGATGATTCTGGGGCTATTTTATCCTACAAATAGTGTTCAAAACATGCCTCAATTCAATAAACACATTGACAGTGTTAAAATAAGTCCATTTTGGTTCTGGTATTTAGTTTTACACATTAATGTAATCTAATATCATGGGAGACGTATTTATGACTAAATAGTGTAAAAATATTCATCCAGTGACATTCTGGGGTTATTTTATACAAGAAATAGTGTGTCAAATGGTGTTATTATGAGTAGTGATGAATACAACCATAAATAGGAGGCTTATTTTTTTCCTGAATGTCCTATAGACTCCAAATTTGTTTCTAAAATAAGTAAACATTATTTAGAATAGATTGAGTCCAAAAGAACCGAATCGCTAAGTCCAGGGGCTGCTTAAAACGTCCAAAAGTTCGATACCTTACGGCGTGTAATGACAAAAAGTGTCCACAGGAGGGCATCTTTTTCCCTTTTCCAAACAGCGTCAATCGTCCAAAACTTACGGTAGTGTATAAAAACGGGTCCAAAACGGTTCTGATGGGTCAATTTACACCGGGAAAAGTGCCTGAATATTTCCTAGGTCTATATTACATCTTTTTATATCAAAATAACAAGTTCTGTTTGGATATTCAGCCAGGAAATACCTTTGGTACGAGGAAAATTTGATGACTGAATTGTAGTTGCCTGTATTAAAACCGGTCCATTTCAGTTTTGGGGGGTTATTTTGATTTAGGATTTTTTTCTCTATTTAGGTAGATGTTTTGTTGACAGATTGGTGAAAAAAATAACTTTCAGGGACATTCTGGTGATTTTTACCACCTTAAATAGTATCATAAATCATGGCAATTTGCGATAAAATTGTGCATGCATTATAATAAGGTCCAGTCGGTTCTGGTTAGTTCTATTAACCAGGAATTGTTTTAAATGTGTAAAGGGATGTATTTAGCTTATTCTGTGTAAAAATAAAGATCCAGTAATGTTCTGGGACTATTTTATATCATAAATAGTGTCATAAACATGGGCATTTGATATAGTATAGTGCCTGTATTAAAAACGGTCCATTTTTGGTTCTGGAGTGTTATTTTGATTTGGGATTTTATTTTATCTCTGTGTGGATGTAATAATGACTGATTTGTGTAAAAATAATCATCCAGGGATGTTCTGGGACTAATTTTTACTATAAATAGTGTCAAAAACATGCTTATTTGCGATAAAATGTTGCCTTTAATTAAACAAGGCCCAGTTGGTTCTGGTTGATAGTTTGACCTGGAAATGATGTCCAATGATGATAAGAATGTCTTATTGACTAAATGGTTTCAAAATTATCATCTTAACATGTTCTGGACCTTAATTATACCATAATCAATGACCTCCATTTGGGTACTGTGTTTTTGCATGGATGTTGTAATAAAACCGAGCCCACTCGGTTCTGGTTATTCTGATTAACCAGAATTTTTTATATTGTGTAGACTAATCTATTTTGCGTATTCTGTGAAAAAATTATGATCCAGGATGCTTTTGGGGCTATTTGCCAACATAAAATGTGTTCAAAACATGCTAATTTGCGATAAAAATAAGGGTTGCATTATAACCGGTCCAATTCGGTTTTGGTGGGGTTTTTTTTCCTGAAACTTGTGTTAAATTAAATGGGAATATCTTTTTGAATAATATGTGTAAAATTTATCATCCTGTGATGTTTTGGAGCTTAGTTATACCATAATCAATGACCTCAATTTTTGCATTTTATTTTGCAAGTTTTTTGTATTAGAACCAAGCTTACTCGGTTCTGGTTAATACTGTTAAACAGGGGTTTTTACTACAAGTAGATAGATGTGTTTCAATCATTCTGTGTAAAAATAAAGATCCATGATGGTTCTGGGGCTATTTGGCATAATAATAAGTGTCAAAAACATGCTTAATTGCGATAAAAATATAGGTTGCATTACAACCGGTCCATTTCGGTTCTGATGGGTTTATTTGGCTATCACTTTTGTCTAATGATGAGGTGGATGTCTTTTTGACTAATTTCTGTAAAATTTATCATCTTGTGATGTTCTGGAGCTTAGTTCTACCATAATCAGTGACCTCAATTTTTGCATTTCATTTTGCAAATTTTTTGTATTAGAACCGAGCCCACTCGGTTCTGGTTAGTGCTGTTATCCAGGGGTTTTTACTACATATATAGACATGTGTTTTGATCATTCTGTGTAAAAATCAAGATCCAGGATTGTTCTGGGGTTATTTGGCACCATAATAAGTGTCAAAAACATGCTAATTTGCGATAAAAATAAAGGTTGCATTATAACCGGTCCATTTCGGTTCTGGTGGGTTTATTTGGCTTAAATCTTTGTTTAATGATGAGGTGTATTTCTTTTTGACTAAAATTTGTAAAATTTATCATCCTCTGATGTTCTTGAGCTTAGTTATACCATAATCAATGACTTCTATTTTTGCATTTTATTTTGCAATTTTTTTGTATTAGAACCGAGCCCACTCAGTTCTGTTTGGTGCTGTTAACCAGGGGTTTTAATAACATATAGATACATGTGTTGTGATCATTCTGTGTAAAAATCAAGCTCCTGGATTGTTCTGGGGTTATTTGGCACTATAATAAATGTCAAAAACATGCTTAATTGCGATAAAAAATAGGGTTGCATTATAATCGGTCCATTTCGGTTCTGGTGTGTGTATTTGGCTTAAATCTTTGTCTACTGATGAGGTGCATGTCTTTTTGACTAAAATGTGTACAATTTATCATCCTCTGATGTTCTTGAGCTTAGTTATACCATAATCAATGACGTCTATTTTTGCATTTTATTTTGCAAATTTTTTGTATTAGAACCGAGCCCACTCGGTTCTGGTTGGTGCTGTTAACCAGGGGTTTTTACAACATATAGATACATGTGTTGTGATCATTCTGTGTAAAAATCAAGCTCCTGGATTGTTCTGGGGTTATTTGGCACTATAATAAATGTCAAAAACATGCTTAATTGCGATAAAAAATAGGGTTGCATTATAATCAGTCCATTTCGGTTCTGGTGGGTTTATATGGCTATAACCTTTGTCTATTGATGAGGTGCACGTCTTTTGTACTAATATGTGTAAAATTTATCATCCTGTGATGTTCTGGAGCTTATTTTTATCATAATCAATGACCTCAAATTTTGCATTTTATTTTGCAAGTTTTTTCTATTAGAACCGAGCCCACTCGGTTCTGGTTTGTGCTGTTAACCAGGGGTTTTTACTACATGTAGATACATGTGTTTTGATCATTCTCTGTAAAAATCAAGATCCAGGATTGTTTTAGGGCTATTTGACATCATAATAAGTGTCCAAAACATGCTAATTTGCGAAAAAAATAAGGGTTGCATTATAACCGGTCCATTTCGGTTCTGGTGGGGGTATTTGCATGAAACTTGTGTCCAATGATGATAACAATGTATTTGCTAATATAATTCAAAGTTTTGTTATTCAGGCATGTTCTGAGGCTTTGTTATACCATAATCAATGACCTCAATTTTTGCATTTTATTTTGCAAGTTTTTTGTATTAGAACCGAGCCCACTCGGTTCTGGTTAATGCTGTTAACCAGGAATTTGTACTGCGTGTAGATACATGTGTTTTGATCATTCTGTGTAAAAATCAAGCTCCTGGATTGTTCTGGGGTTATTTGGCACTATAATAAATGTCAAAAACATGCTTAATTGCGATAAAAAATAGGGTTGCATTCTAACCGGTCCATTTCGGTTCTGGTGGGTGTATTTGCTTGGATTTTGTGTCCAATGATGAAAGGGATGTATTTGCTAATATAATTTAAAGTTTTATTATCCACGCATGTTCTGGGGCTTTGTTATAGTATAATCAATGACCTCAGTTTTTGCATTTTATTTTGCAAGTTTTTTGGTATTAGAACCGAGCCCACTCGGTTCTGGTTGATGCTGTTAACTAGGGGTTTTTACTGCATGTAGATAAATGTGTCTTTATCATTCTTTGCAAAAATAAAGATCCATGATGGTTCTGGGGCTATTTGCCATTGTAAAATGTGTCCAAAACATGCTAATTTGCGATAAAAATAAGGGTTACATTATAACCGGTCCATTTCGGTTCTGGTGGGTGTATTTGCCTGGATTTTGTGTCCAATGATGAAAAGAATGTATTTGCTAATATGATTCAAAGTTTTATCATCCAGGCATGTTCTGGGGCATTGTTATACTATAATCAATGACCTCAGTTTTTGCATTTTATTTTGCAAGTTTTTTGGTATTAGAACCGAGCCCACTCGGTTCTGGTTGATGCTGTTAACTAGGGGTTTTTACTGCATGTAGATAAATGTGTCTTTATCATTCTGTGCAAAAATCAAGATCCAATATTGTTCTGATGATATTTGCCACTATAAAATGTGTCCAAAACATGCTAATTTGCGATAAAAACAATGTCTTTATTATAACCGGTCCATTTCGGTTCTGGTTGGTGTATTTACACAAAACTTGTTTGCAATGATGATGGGAATGTATTTTCTAATATAATTTAAAGTTTTATCTTCCGGGCATGTTCTGAAGCTTTGTTATACCATAATGAATGACCTCTATTTGAGCACTATATTTTGGCTTTTTCTTGTATTACAACTGGTCCATGTAGGTTCTGAATGATGTTATTAACAAAGAATTTGTGTCAATTATGTTGGTGTATGTATTAACATTATTCTTTGTAAAAATAGTCATCCTGGCTGGTTCTGGGGCTATTTGCCACATTAATAAGTGTCAAAAACATGCAAATTTGTGTTAAAAAATAGTGCCTGTATTTGAACTAGGCCCACTTTGTTCTGGTGGGTGTATTTAGTTATAAATGGTGTTCAATGATGATAAGGATGTATATTTGACTATTCTATCTAAAAATAATCATCCAGTTATGTTCTGGGCTTTTGTTATACCATAATGAATGACCTCCATATGACTACTTTATTTGACATGCTGGTTGTATTAAAAGTGGGTAATATAAGTTCTGTATGGTCATTTTAACTAATAATGTTGTCAAATCACTAAGTGTATGTATTTGTAACTAAATAGTGTCAAAAATATTCATCCAGTTATATTCTGGGCCTATTTCATACCATAAATAGTGTACAGAACAGTGCATATTGCCTATTAAAAAATCGGTCCAATTTGGTTCTGGAGAGTTATTTTACATAATTATGTATTCTGAATGAAAACAGGATGTATTTATGACTAAATAGTGAAAAAATTATCATCCAGTGACATTCTGGGCCTATTTTATAGCATAAATAGTGTGTCAAATGGGGTTATTATTGGTAGTGAGAATACAACCATAAATAGGAGGCTTATTTTTTTCCTGAATGTCCTATAGACTCCAAATTTGTTTCTAAAATAAGTAAACATTATTTAGAATAGATTGAGTCCAAAAGAACCGAATCGCTAAGTCCAGGGGTGGCTTAAAACGTCCAAAAGTTCGATACCTTACGGCGTGTAATGACAAAAAGTGTCCACAGGAGGGCATCTTTTTTCCCTTTTCCCAACAGCGTCCAAAGCGTACTTGCGTACGGTAATGTATAAAAAACCGGTCCAAAACGGTTCTGATGGGTCAATTTACACGGGGTAAAGTTCCTGAATATTTCCTAGGTTTATATTACATCTTTTTATATCAAAAGAATCAGTTTTAGGTTTATATTCAGCCTGGAATTGCTCTTGGTACGAGGAAAATTTGATGATTGAATTGTAGGTGCCTGTATTAAATAAGGTCCATTTTGGTTGTGGAGGGTTATTTGACATCATTTTGTATTCTTAATGAATTCAGTATGTATTTATGACTAAATAGTGAAGAAATCATCATCCAGTGACATTCTGGGGCTATTTTATAGCATCAATAGTGTACAGAACAGTGCATATTGCCCACATTAAAATCGGTTCAATTTGATTCTGGGGGGTTATTTTAAATATTTATGTGTTCTGAATGAATTCAGGATGTATTTATGACTAAATGGTGAAAAAATTATCATCCAGTGACATTCTGGTGCTATTTTATAGCATAAATAGTGTGTCAAATGGGGTTATTATTGGTAGTGAGAATACAACCATAAATAGGAGTCTTATTTTTTTCCTGAATGTCCTATAGACTCCAAATTTGTTTCTAAAATAAGAGGACACTTATTAGAGTAGATTGAATCCAAAAGAACCGAATCGCTAGGTCCAGGGGTTGCTTAAAACGTCCAAAAGTTCGATACCTTACGGCATGTAATGACAAAAAGTGTCCACAGGAGGGCATCTTTTTCACTTTTCCCAACAGCGTCCAAAGCGTACTTGCTTACGGTAGTGTATAAAAACGGGTTTAAAAACGGTTCTGGTGGGTGTATTTACACGGGGAAAAGTGCCTGAATATTTGCTGGGTCTATATTACATCTTTTCCTATCAAAATAACCAGTTCTGGTTGGATATTCAGCCTGGAAATGCTCTTGGTACGAGGAAAATTTGATGATTGAATTGTAGGTGCCTGTATTAAATACGGTCCATTTCGGTTCTGAAGGGTTATTTTACCTTGGGATTTTTTTTTATAGATAAAGGGGTGTATTATTGACATATTGGTGAAAAAATTAACTTTCAGGGACATTCTGGTGATTTCTACCACCATAAATAGTATTATAAATCATGGCTATTTGCGATAAAATTGTGCATGCATTATAATAAGGTTTAGTCGGTTCTGGTTATTGTTTTAAACTGGGAATGCTTTTAAATATGTAGGTATATGTATTGTTGATAATTCTGTGTAAAAATATTCATCCAGAGATGTTCTGGAGATATTTTATACAATAAATAGTGTCATTAACTGGAGCACTTGATTTAACATAATGCCTGTAATAGAAATGGTCCATTTCGGTTCTGGTGGATGTATTTGCACGGGGACTTTGTCATATCTCTGGGGAATTGTATAAATGACTTATTTGTGAAGAAATAAACTTTCAGGGACATTCTTGGACTATTTCCCACCATAAATAGTATCAAAAACATGCTAATTTGCGATAAACTTAGTGGTTGCATTATAAGAGGTTTGGTTCGGTTCTGGTGGGTTATTTGACCTGGGAATGGTTTCTAATGATGATGTAGATGTATTTTCTAATTTTATATAAAGTTTTATCATTAGGGCATGTTCTGGGGCAGAGTTATACTATAATCAATGACCTCCAATTGACAACTAAGATTTTGCATGGTTGTTGTATTAGAACCGGTACATGTCAGTTCTGGTTAATGCTATTAACTTGAATTTTTTATATTGTGTAGTTGAAACTATTTTGCTTATTCTCTGAAAAAATGAAGACTAAGAAAGGTTCTGGGGCTATTTGCCACTATAATAAAGGTCAAAAACATGCTAATTTGCGATAAAAAAAAGGGGTTGCATTATAACCGGTCCATTTCGGTTCTGGTTGGTGTATTGACACAAAAATGGTGTCTAATAATAATGTTACTATATTTTCTAATATAATTTAAAGTTTCATCATTAAAACATGTTCTGGGGCTTAGTTATACTATAATCAATGACCTCTATTTGGGTACTTTATTTTTGCATAGTTGTCGTATTAGAACCGGTCCATGTCGGTTCTGGTTAGTGCTATTAACTTGAATTTTTTATATTGTATAGAGGTAACTATTTTGGTCATTTTGTGATAAAATAAAGATTATAGATGGTTCTGGGGCTATTTGTCACTATAATAAGTGTCAAAAACATGCTAATTTGCGATAAAAACAATGTCTTTATTAGAACCGGTCCATTTCGGTTCTGGTTGGTGTATTGACACAAAATTGGTGTTTAATGATAATGTTAGTATATTCTCTAATATATTTTAAAGTTTTATCATTAAGGCATGTTCTGGGGCTTAGTTATACCATAATCAATGACCTCTATTTTAATACTCTATTTTTGCAAAGTTGTCGTATTAGAACCGGTCCAGGTCGGTTCTGGTTAATGCTATTAATTTGATTTTTTTATATTGTGTAAAGGTACCTCTTTTGGTCATTCTGTGAAAAAATAAGTATTATAGATGGTTCTGGGGCCATTTGACACTATAATAAAGGTCAAAAACATGCTAATTTGCGATAAAAACAATGTCTTTATTAGAAACGGTCCATTTCGGTTCTGGTTGGTGTTTTGACACATAATTGGTGTCTAATGATAATGTTAGTATATTCTCTAATAT
>NW_027551653.1:57500-68706 GCF_051989575.1 Stigmatopora nigra | reverse complement strand
GGGGCCGGGGCCGGTGGGGGCCCTCCGAAGGCGGGTCTTAAGTTGCATATCGGTCAGTTTGTGTATGGGTGCGATGTGGAGGGGGACATATTCGAAAGTGCGGAGCTCCGCCGTCAGAGGCCGGGTTTTCGCCCGGGGTATCCGCCCCGGGCGCCTCTCGGGCGGCCTTCCCAACTGCCGTCGACCGCCCGGAGGGGGAAACAGAAAATATTCGAAAGTGCGGAGCTCCGCCGTCAGAGGCCGGGTTTTCGCACGGGGTATCCGCCCCGGGCGCCTCTCGGGCGGCCTTCCCAACTGCCGTCGACCGCCCGGAGGGGGAAACAGAAAATATTCGAAAGTGCGGAGCTCCGCCGTCAGAGGCCGGGTTTTCGCACGGGGTATCCGCCCCGGGCGCCTCTCGGGCGGCCTTCCCAACTGCCGTCGACCGCCCGGAGGGGGAAACAGAAAATGTTCGAAAGTGCGGAGCTCCGCCGTCAGAGGCCGGGTTTTCGCACGGGGTATCCGCCCCGGGCGCCTCTCGGGCGGCCTTCCCAACTGCCGTCGACCGCCCGGAGGGGGAAACAGAAAATGTTCGAAAGTGCGGAGCTCCGCCGTCAGAGGCCGGGTTTTCGCACGGGGTATCCGCCCCGGGCGCCTCTCGGGCGGCCTTCCCAACTGCCGTCGACCGCCCGGAGGGGGAAACAGAAAATATTCGAAAGTGCGGAGCTCCGCCGTCAGAGGCCGGGTTTTCGCACGGGGTATCCGCCCCGGGCGCCTCTCGGGCGGCCTTCCCAACTGCCGTCGACCGCCCGGAGGGGGAAACAGAAAATATTCGAAAGTGCGGAGCTCCGCCGTCAGAGGCCGGGTTTTCGCACGGGGTATCCGCCCCGGGCGCCTCTCGGGCGGCCTTCCCAACTGCCGTCGACCGCCCGGAGGGGGAAACAGAAAATATTCGAAAGTGCGGAGCTCCGCCGTCAGAGGCCGGGTTTTCGCACGGGGTATCCGCCCCGGGCGCCTCTCGGGCGGCCTTCCCAACTGCCGTCGACCGCCCGGAGGGGGAAACAGAAAATATTCGAAAGTGCGGAGCTCCGCCGTCAGAGGCCGGGTTTTCGCACGGGGTATCCGCCCCGGGCGCCTCTCGGGCGGCCTTCCCAACTGCCGTCGACCGCCTGGAGGGGGAAATAGAAAATATTCGATAGTGCGGAGCTCCGCCGTCAGAGGCCGTTCCAGTGCTTTTGGGTGGCTGGAAACACCCTCACGATGGTCTGATTATACTCTTAGGGGCCTCCCCTGTGTCGCCCTGGAGGTCACCCATTCAAAACATGCTCACCTATATACGTTTCGGAAAGTATTTTGGTGAACGCTCACTTTCTAAGCCTTTTAGCCTTCTTGACCCCCTAACTCCCCATATCTGGTTTACCTACTACAGCGCCCCTAACGACCAAAATCGGTACTGCATACCCCTGGTACCCCCGCCATTGAAAATGAATGGGGGAATTTTTTTAATTTCTCAATCCGGCCAGGAGGCCTCTTTTTCGGCCACGCTCGGCCGGCGAGCCGGTCCGCTCTTTACCCCTGGTACCCCCAGCCCTACCCCTGGTACCTCCCCCATTGAAAATGAATGGCGACCCCTGGTACCCCCAGCAACACCCCTGGTACCCTCAGCCTTACCCCTGGTACCCTCAGCTCAACCCCTGGTACCCCCAGCCTAACCCCTGGTACCCTCAGCGGCACCCCTGGTACCCTCAGCAACACCCCTGGTACCCCCAGCCAGCTTCGCCCCTGGTACCCTCAGCCTTACCCCTGGTACCCTCAGCCCAACCCCTGGTACCCTCAGCCCAACCCCTGGTACCCCCAGCCAGCTTCGCCCCTGGTACCCTCAGCCTTACCCCTGGTACCCCCAGCCTTACCCCTGGTACCTCCAGCCTAACCCCTGGTACCTCCAGCCTTACCCCTGGTACCTCCAGCCTTACCCCTGGTACCTCCAGCCTTACCCCTGGTACCTCCAGCCTTACCCCTGGTACCTCCAGCCGTACCCCTGGTACCCTCAGCCTTACCCCTGGTACCCTCAGCCTTACCCCTGGTACCCTCAGCCTTACCCCTGGTACCCTCAGCCGCACCCCTGGTACCCTCAGCGGCACCCCTGGTACCCTCAGCCTTACCCCTGGTACCCTCAGCCGCACCCCTGGTACCCTCAGCGGCACCCCTGGTACCCTCAGCGGCACCCCTGGTACCCTCAGCCGTACCCCTGGTACCCTCAGCCGAACCCCTGGTACCCTCAGCGGCACCCCTGGTACCCTCAGCGGCACCCCTGGTACCCTCAGCGGCACCCCTGGTACCCTCAGCGGCACCCCTGGTACCCTCAGCCGTACCCCTGGTACCCTCAGCGGCACCCCTGGTACCCTCAGCGGCACCCCTGGTACCCTCAGCTGCACCCCTGGTACCCTCAGCGGCACCCCTGGTACCCTCAGCGGCACCCCTGGTACCTCCGCCATTGAAAATGAATGGGCGGCCTTCCCACCTGCCGTCAGCCGCCCGGAGGGGGAAATAGAAAATATTCGAAAGTGCGGAGCTCCGCCGTCAGAGGCCGGCTTTTCGCCCGGGGTATCCGCCCCGGGGCGCCTCTCGGGCGACCTTCCCAACTGCCGTCGGCCGCCCGGAGGGGGAAATTGAAAATATTCGAAAGTGCGGAGCTCCGCCGTCAGAGGCCGGCTTTTCGCCCGAGGTATCCGCCCCGGGGCGCCTCTCGGGCGGCCTTCCCAACTGCCGTCGGCCGCCCGGAGGGGGAAATAGAAAATATTCGAAAGTGCGGAGCTCCGCCGTCAGAGGCCGGCTTTTCGCCCGAGGTATCCGCCCCGGGCGCCTCTCGGGCGGCCTTCCCAACTGCCGTCGGCCGCCCGGAGGGGGAAATAGAAAATATTCGAAAGTGCGGAGCTCCGCCGTCAGAGGCCGGCTTTTCGCCCGAGGTATCCGCCCCGGGCGCCTCTCGGGCGGCCTTCCCAACTGCCGTCGGCCGCCCGGAGGGGGAAATAGAAAATATTCGAAAGTGCGGAGCTCCGCCGTCAGAGGCCGGCTTTTCGCCCGAGGTATCCGCCCCGGGCGCCTCTCGGGCGGCCTTCCCAACTGCCGTCGGCCGCCCGGAGGGGGAAATAGAAAATATTCGAAAGTGCGGAGCTCCGCCGTCAGAGGCCGGCTTTTCGCCCGAGGTATCCGCCCCGGGCGCCTCTCGGGCGGCCTTCCCAACTGCCGTCGGCCGCCCGGAGGGGGAGATAGAAAATATTCGAAAGTGCGGAGCTCCGCCGTCAGAGGCCGGCTTTTCGCCCGAGGTATCCGCCCCGGGCGCCTCTCGGGCGGCCTTCCCAACTGCCGTCGACCGCCCGGAGGGGGAAATAGAAAATATTCGAAAGTGCGGAGCTCCGCCGTCAGAGGCCGGCTTTTCGCCCGAGGTATCCGCCCCGGGCGCCTCTCGGGCGGCCTTCCCAACTGCCGTCGACCGCCCGGAGGGGGAGATAGAAAATATTCGAAAGTGCGGAGCTCCGCCGTCAGAGGCCGGCTCCACGCTTCATTCATCCGACCGAGACGCCTCTCCGCCGGCCACACTCGGCTGCGGGGCCGGCCCGCTCTCCGCCATTGAAAATGAATGGGGGGCATTTTCTCATGCTTTCAATCCGCCTAAGAGGCATCTTTCCCGGCCAACTTTGTGCCCCTGGTACCTCCAGCATCGAGAAAGCATGGTGACTCGTCCGACACATGCCCCCCTATATACGTTTCGGAAAGTATTTTGGTGAACGGTCACTTTCTAAGCCTTTCGCCTTCTTGACCCCCTAACTCCGCATATCTGGTTTACCTACTACAGCGCCCCTAACGACCAAAATCGGTACTGCTACCCCTGGTACCCCCGCCATTGAAAATGAATGGGGGAATTTTTTTAATCCCCCAGGCCGGCCAGGAGGCCCCTTTCCCGGCCAAACTCGCACGCTGGGCCGGCCCGCTCTTTACCCCTGGTACCCCCGCCATTGAAAATGAATGGGGGAATTTTTTTCAATCTCCCAGGCCGGCCAGGAGGGCTCTTTCCCGGCCACACTCGCACGCCGGGCCGGCCCGCTCTTTACCCCTGGTACCCCCAGCTCTACCCCTGGTACCCCCGCCATTGAAAATGAATGGGGGAATTTTTTCAATCTCCCAATCCGACCAAGAGGCCTCTTTTCCGGCCAAACTCGCACGCCGGGCCGGCCCGCTCTTTACCCCTGGTACCCCCAGCTCTACCCCTGGTACCCCCGCCATTGAAAATGAATGGGGGAATTTTTTCAATCTCCCAATCCGACCAAGAGGCCTCTTTTCCGGCCAAACTCGCACGCCGGGCCGGCCCGCTCTTTACCCCTGGTACCCCCAGCTCTACCCCTGGTACCCCCGCCATTGAAAATGAATGGGGGAATTTTTTCAATCTCCCACGCCGGCCAAGAGGCCTTTTTCCCGGGCACGCACGCTCGCCGGGCCGGCCCGCTATTATTAAACTCTCACCCCTGCAAGGAGGCCTTTTTCCCGGGCACGCACGCTCGCGGGGCCGGCCCGCTATTATTAAACTCTCACGCCGGCCAAGAGGCCTTTTTCCCGGGCACGCACGCTCGCCGGGCCGGCCCGCTATTATTAAACTCTCACGCCTGCAAGGAGGCCTTTTTCCCGGGCACGCACGCTCGCCGGGCCGGCCCGCTATTATTGAACTCTCACGCCTGCAAGGAGGCCTTTTTCCCGGGCACGCACGCTCGCGGAGCCGGCCCGCTATTATTAAACTCTCACGCCTGCAAGGAGGCCTTTTTCCCGGGCACGCACGCTCGCGGAGCCGGCCCGCTATTATTAAACTCTCACGCCTGCAAGGAGGCCTTTTTCCCGGGCACGCACGCTCGCGGAGCCGGCCCGCTATTATTAAACTCTCACGCCTGCAAGGAGGCCTTTTTCCCGGGCACGCACGCTCGCGGAGCCGGCCCGCTATTATTAAACTCTCACGCCTGCAAGGAGGCCTTTTTCCCGGGCACGCACGCTCGCCGGGCCGGCCCGCTATTATTAAACTCTCACGCCTGCAAGGAGGCCTTTTTCCCGGGCACGCACGCTCGCCGGGCCGGCCCGCTATTATTAAACTCTCACGCCTGCAAGGAGGCCTTTTTCCCGGGCACGCACGCTCGCCGGGCCGGCCCGCTATTATTAAACTCTCACGCCTGCAAGGAGGCCTTTTTCCCGGGCACGCACGCTCGCCGGGCCGGCCCGCTATTATTAAACTCTCACGCCTGCAAGGAGGCCTTTTTCCCGGGCACGCACGCTCGCCGGGCCGGCCCGCTATTATTAAACTCTCACGCCGGCCAAGAGGCCCTTTTCCCGGGCACGCACGCTCGATGAGCCGGCCCGCTATTATTAAACTCTCACGCCGGCCAAGAGGCCCTTTTCCCGGGCACGCACGCTCGATGAGCCGGCCCGCTATTATTAAACTCTCACGCCGGCCAAGAGGCCTTTTTCCCGGCCACGCACGCTCGCGGAGCCGGCCCGCTATTATTAAACTCTCACGCCTGCAAGGAGGCCTTTTTCCCGGGCACGCACGCTCGCCGGGCCGGCCCGCTATTATTAAACTCTCACGCCGGCCAAGAGGCCCTTTTCCCGGGCACGCACGCTCGATGAGCCGGCCCGCTATTATTAAACTCTCACGCCGGCCAAGAGGCCCTTTTCCCGGGCACGCACGCTCGCCGAGCCGGCCCGCTATTATTAAACTCTCACGCCTGCAAGGAGGCCTTTTTCCCGGGCACGCACGCTCGCCGGGCCGGCCCGCTATTATTAAACTCTCACGCCTGCAAGGAGGCCTTTTTCCCGGGCACGCACGCTCGCCGGGCCGGCCCGCTATTATTAAACTCTCACGCCGGCCAAGAGGCCCTTTTCCCGGGCACGCACGCTCGATGAGCCGGCCCGCTATTATTAAACTCTCACGCCGGCCAAGAGGCCCTTTTCCCGGGCACGCACGCTCGATGAGCCGGCCCGCTATTATTAAACTCTCACGCCGGCCAAGAGGCCCTTTTCCCGGGCACGCACGCTCGATGAGCCGGCCCGCTATTATTAAACTCTCACGCCGGCCAAGAGGCCTTTTTCCCGGCCACGCACGCTCGCGGAGCCGGCCCGCTATTATTAAACTCTCACGCCTGCAAGGAGGCCTTTTTCCCGGGCACGCACGCTCGCCGGGCCGGCCCGCTATTATTAAACTCTCACGCCGGCCAAGAGGCCCTTTTCCCGGGCACGCACGCTCGATGAGCCGGCCCGCTATTATTAAACTCTCACGCCGGCCAAGAGGCCCTTTTCCCGGGCACGCACGCTCGCCGAGCCGGCCCGCTATTATTAAACTCTCACGCCGGCCAAGAGGCCTTTTTCCCGGGCACGCACGCTCGCCGAGCCGGCCCGCTATTATTAAACTCTCACGCCGGCCAGGAGGCATTTTTCCCGGGCACGCACGCTCGCCGTGCAGGCCCGCCATTTGCCTACCACACCGCCGTCTGGCGGACACCAAGCGGTACCGCCGACCCCTCCCGTTGAAAATGAATGGGGGATTTTTTTTCAATCCCCCAAGCCGGCCAAGAGGCCCTTTTCCCGGGCACGCACGCTCGATGAGCCGGCCCGCTATTATTAAACGCTCACGCCTGCAAGGAGGCCTTTTTCCCGGGCACGCACGCTCGCCGGGCCGGCCCGCTATTATTAAACTCTCACGCCGGCCAAGAGGCCTTTTTCCCGGGCACGCACGCTCGATGAGCCGGCCCGCTATTATTAAACTCTTACGCCTGCAAGGAGGCCTTTTTCCCGGGCACGCACGCTCGCCGAGCCGGCCCGCTATTATTAAACTCTCACGCCTGCAAGGAGGCCTTTTTCCCGGGCACGCACGCTCGCAGAGCCGGCCCGCTATTATTAAACTCTCACGCCGGCCAGGAGGCCTTTTTCCCGGGCACGCACGCTCGCCGTGCAGGCCCGCCATTTGCCTACCACACCGCCGTCTGGCGGACACCAAGCGGTACCGCCGACCCCTCCCGTTGAAAATGAATGGGGGATTTTTTTTTCAATCCCCCAAGCCGGCCAAGAGGCCTTTTTCCCGGGCACGCACGCTCGATGAGCCGGCCCGCTATTATTAAACTCTCACGCCGGCCAAGAGGCCCTTTTCCCGGGCACGCAGCCGGCCCGCTATTATTAAACTCTCACGCCGGCCAAGAGGCCCTTTTCCCGGGCACGCACGCTCGCCGAGCCGGCCCGCTATTATTAAACTCTCACGCCTGCAAGGAGGCCTTTTTCCCGGGCACGCACGCTCGCCGGGCCGGCCCGCTATTATTAAACTCTCACGCCTGCAAGGAGGCCTTTTTCCCGGGCACGCACGCTCGCCGGGCCGGCCCGCTATTATTAAACTCTCACGCCGGCCAAGAGGCCCTTTTCCCGGGCACGCACGCTCGATGAGCCGGCCCGCTATTATTAAACTCTCACGCCGGCCAAGAGGCCCTTTTCCCGGGCACGCACGCTCGATGAGCCGGCCCGCTATTATTAAACTCTCACGCCGGCCAAGAGGCCCTTTTCCCGGGCACGCACGCTCGATGAGCCGGCCCGCTATTATTAAACTCTCACGCCGGCCAAGAGGCCTTTTTCCCGGCCACGCACGCTCGCGGAGCCGGCCCGCTATTATTAAACTCTCACGCCTGCAAGGAGGCCTTTTTCCCGGGCACGCACGCTCGCCGGGCCGGCCCGCTATTATTAAACTCTCACGCCGGCCAAGAGGCCCTTTTCCCGGGCACGCACGCTCGATGAGCCGGCCCGCTATTATTAAACTCTCACGCCGGCCAAGAGGCCCTTTTCCCGGGCACGCACGCTCGCCGAGCCGGCCCGCTATTATTAAACTCTCACGCCGGCCAAGAGGCCTTTTTCCCGGGCACGCACGCTCGCCGAGCCGGCCCGCTATTATTAAACTCTCACGCCGGCCAGGAGGCATTTTTCCCGGGCACGCACGCTCGCCGTGCAGGCCCGCCATTTGCCTACCACACCGCCGTCTGGCGGACACCAAGCGGTACCGCCGACCCCTCCCGTTGAAAATGAATGGGGGATTTTTTTTCAATCCCCCAAGCCGGCCAAGAGGCCCTTTTCCCGGGCACGCACGCTCGATGAGCCGGCCCGCTATTATTAAACGCTCACGCCTGCAAGGAGGCCTTTTTCCCGGGCACGCACGCTCGCCGGGCCGGCCCGCTATTATTAAACTCTCACGCCGGCCAAGAGGCCTTTTTCCCGGGCACGCACGCTCGATGAGCCGGCCCGCTATTATTAAACTCTTACGCCTGCAAGGAGGCCTTTTTCCCGGGCACGCACGCTCGCCGAGCCGGCCCGCTATTATTAAACTCTCACGCCTGCAAGGAGGCCTTTTTCCCGGGCACGCACGCTCGCAGAGCCGGCCCGCTATTATTAAACTCTCACGCCGGCCAGGAGGCCTTTTTCCCGGGCACGCACGCTCGCCGTGCAGGCCCGCCATTTGCCTACCACACCGCCGTCTGGCGGACACCAAGCGGTACCGCCGACCCCTCCCGTTGAAAATGAATGGGGGATTTTTTTTTCAATCCCCCAAGCCGGCCAAGAGGCCTTTTTCCCGGGCACGCACGCTCGATGAGCCGGCCCGCTATTATTAAACTCTCACGCCGGCCAAGAGGCCCTTTTCCCGGGCACGCACGCTCGATGAGCCGGCCCGCTATTATTAAACGCTCACGCCTGCAAGGAGGCCTTTTTCCCGGGCACGCACGCTCGCCGGGCCGGCCCGCTATTATTAAACTCTCACGCCGGCCAAGAGGCCTTTTTCCCGGGCACGCACGCTCTCCGGGCCGGCCCGCTATTATTAAACTCTCACGCCTGCAAGGAGGCCTTTTTCCCGGGCACGCACGCTCGCCGTGCAGGCCCGCCATTTGCCTACCACACCGCCGTCTGGCGGACACCAAGCGGTACCGCCGACCCCTCCCGTTGAAAATGAATGGGGGATTTTTTTTCAATCCCCCAAGCCGGCCAAGAGGCCTTTTTCCCGGGCACGCACGCTCGCCGGGCCGGCCCGCTATTATTAAACGCTCAGGCCGGCCAAGAGGCCCTTTTCCCGGGCACGCACGCTCGCAGAGCCGGTCCGCTATTATTAAACGCTCACGCCTGCAAGGAGGCCTTTTTCCCGGGCACGCACGCTCGCCGGGCCGGCCCGCTATTATTAAACTCTCACCCCTGCAAGGAGGCCTTTTTCCCGGGCACGCACGCTCGCGGGGCCGGCCCGCTATTATTAAACTCTCACGCCGGCCAAGAGGCCCTTTTCCCGGGCACGCACGCTCGCCGAGCCGGCCCGCTATTATTAAACTCTCACGCCTGCAAGGAGGCCCTTTTCCCGGGCACGCACGCTCGATGAGCCGGCCCGCTATTATTAAACTCTCACGCCTGCAAGGAGGCCTTTTTCCCGGGCACGCACGCTCGCGGGGCCGGCCCGCTATTATTAAACGCTCAGGCCGGCCAAGAGGCCCTTTTCCCGGGCACGCACGCTCGATGAGCCGGCCCGCTATTATTAAACGCTCAGGCCGGCCAAGAGGCCCTTTTCCCGGGCACGCACGCTCGCAGAGCCGGCCCGCTATTATTAAACTCTCACGCCTGCAAGGAGGCCCTTTTCCCGGGCACGCACGCTCGATGAGCCGGCCCGCTATTATTAAACTCTTACGCCTGCAAGGAGGCCTTTTTCCCGGGCACGCACGCTCGATGAGCCGGCCCGCTATTATTAAACTCTCACGCCTGCAAGGAGGCCTTTTTCCCGGGCACGCACGCTCGCGGGGCCGGCCCGCTATTATTAAACGCTCAGGCCGGCCAAGAGGCCCTTTTCCCGGGCACGCACGCTCGATGAGCCGGCCCGCTATTATTAAACGCTCAGGCCGGCCAAGAGGCCCTTTTCCCGGGCACGCACGCTCGCAGAGCCGGCCCGCTATTATTAAACTCTCACGCCTGCAAGGAGGCCCTTTTCCCGGGCACGCACGCTCGATGAGCCGGCCCGCTATTATTAAACTCTCACGCCGGCCAAGAGGCCTTTTTCCCGGGCACGCACGCTCTCCGGGCCGGCCCGCTATTATTAAACTCTCACGCCTGCAAGGAGGCCTTTTTCCCGGGCACGCACGCTCGCCGTGCAGGCCCGCCATTTGCCTACCACACCGCCGTCTGGCGGACACCAAGCGGTACCGCCGACCCCTCCCGTTGAAAATGAATGGGGGATTTTTTTTCAATCCCCCAAGCCGGCCAAGAGGCCTTTTTCCCGGGCACGCACGCTCGCCGGGCCGGCCCGCTATTATTAAACGCTCAGGCCGGCCAAGAGGCCCTTTTCCCGGGCACGCACGCTCGCAGAGCCGGTCCGCTATTATTAAACGCTCACGCCTGCAAGGAGGCCTTTTTCCCGGGCACGCACGCTCGCCGGGCCGGCCCGCTATTATTAAACTCTCACCCCTGCAAGGAGGCCTTTTTCCCGGGCACGCACGCTCGCGGGGCCGGCCCGCTATTATTAAACTCTCACGCCGGCCAAGAGGCCCTTTTCCCGGGCACGCACGCTCGCCGAGCCGGCCCGCTATTATTAAACTCTCACGCCTGCAAGGAGGCCCTTTTCCCGGGCACGCACGCTCGATGAGCCGGCCCGCTATTATTAAACTCTCACGCCTGCAAGGAGGCCTTTTTCCCGGGCACGCACGCTCGCGGGGCCGGCCCGCTATTATTAAACGCTCAGGCCGGCCAAGAGGCCCTTTTCCCGGGCACGCACGCTCGATGAGCCGGCCCGCTATTATTAAACGCTCAGGCCGGCCAAGAGGCCCTTTTCCCGGGCACGCACGCTCGCAGAGCCGGCCCGCTATTATTAAACTCTCACGCCTGCAAGGAGGCCCTTTTCCCGGGCACGCACGCTCGATGAGCCGGCCCGCTATTATTAAACTCTCACGCCTGCAAGGAGGCCTTTTTCCCGGGCACGCACGCTCGCCGGGCCGGCCCGCTATTATTAAACTCTCACGCCGGCCAAGAGGCCTTTTTCCCGTGCACGCACGCTCGCCGAGCCGGCCCGCTATTATTAAACTCTCACGCCTGCAAGGAGGCCTTTTTCCCGGGCACGCACGCTCGCCGGGCCGGCCCGCTATTATTAAACTCTCACGCCTGCAAGGAGGCCTTTTTCCCGGGCACGCACGCT
>NW_027551653.1:35000-45000 GCF_051989575.1 Stigmatopora nigra | reverse complement strand
GGAGCCGGCTATGGTCTCGCTATGAGGTCCGCGCCGAGGCTTTCGACGCGGCCCCGGGAATGGTCGACCCGCAAGCCGAAGGAGCCTGAACCTCCAAGCGCCGGCGCGAGGCCGGGGCCGGTGGGGGCCCTCCGAAGGCGGGTCTTGGTTGCATATCGGTCAGTGGTTGTGTTGGTGCGACCTGTAAGGAGGGAAAAAGACTCGAATGGTCTCGCCGTCTCGCAGTGAGACATAGGGGGGGGTCGACCCGCAAGCCGAAGGAGCCTGAACCTCCAAGCGCCGGCGCGGGGGCCGGGGCCGGTGGGGGCCCTCCGAAGGCGGGTCTTAAGTTGCATATCGGTCAGTTTGTGTATGGGTGCGATGTGGAGGGGGACATATTCGAAAGTGCGGAGCTCCGCCGTCAGAGGCCGGGTTTTCGCCCGGGGTATCCGCCCCGGGCGCCTCTCGGGCGGCCTTCCCAACTGCCGTCGACCGCCCGGAGGGGGAAACAGAAAATATTCGAAAGTGCGGAGCTCCGCCGTCAGAGGCCGGGTTTTCGCACGGGGTATCCGCCCCGGGCGCCTCTCGGGCGGCCTTCCCAACTGCCGTCGACCGCCCGGAGGGGGAAACAGAAAATATTCGAAAGTGCGGAGCTCCGCCGTCAGAGGCCGGGTTTTCGCACGGGGTATCCGCCCCGGGCGCCTCTCGGGCGGCCTTCCCAACTGCCGTCGACCGCCCGGAGGGGGAAACAGAAAATGTTCGAAAGTGCGGAGCTCCGCCGTCAGAGGCCGGGTTTTCGCACGGGGTATCCGCCCCGGGCGCCTCTCGGGCGGCCTTCCCAACTGCCGTCGACCGCCCGGAGGGGGAAACAGAAAATGTTCGAAAGTGCGGAGCTCCGCCGTCAGAGGCCGGGTTTTCGCACGGGGTATCCGCCCCGGGCGCCTCTCGGGCGGCCTTCCCAACTGCCGTCGACCGCCCGGAGGGGGAAACAGAAAATATTCGAAAGTGCGGAGCTCCGCCGTCAGAGGCCGGGTTTTCGCACGGGGTATCCGCCCCGGGCGCCTCTCGGGCGGCCTTCCCAACTGCCGTCGACCGCCCGGAGGGGGAAACAGAAAATATTCGAAAGTGCGGAGCTCCGCCGTCAGAGGCCGGGTTTTCGCACGGGGTATCCGCCCCGGGCGCCTCTCGGGCGGCCTTCCCAACTGCCGTCGACCGCCTGGAGGGGGAAATAGAAAATATTCGATAGTGCGGAGCTCCGCCGTCAGAGGCCGTTCCAGTGCTTTTGGGTGGCTGGAAACACCCTCACGATGGTCTGATTATACTCTTAGGGGCCTCCCCTGTGTCGCCCTGGAGGTCACCCATTCAAAACATGCTCACCTATATACGTTTCGGAAAGTATTTTGGTGAACGCTCACTTTCTAAGCCTTTTAGCCTTCTTGACCCCCTAACTCCCCATATCTGGTTTACCTACTACAGCGCCCCTAACGACCAAAATCGGTACTGCATACCCCTGGTACCCCCGCCATTGAAAATGAATGGGGGAATTTTTTTAATTTCTCAATCCGGCCAGGAGGCCTCTTTTTCGGCCACGCTCGGCCGGCGAGCCGGTCCGCTCTTTACCCCTGGTACCCCCAGCCCTACCCCTGGTACCTCCCCCATTGAAAATGAATGGCGACCCCTGGTACCCCCAGCAACACCCCTGGTACCCTCAGCCTTACCCCTGGTACCCTCAGCTCAACCCCTGGTACCCCCAGCCTAACCCCTGGTACCCTCAGCGGCACCCCTGGTACCCTCAGCAACACCCCTGGTACCCCCAGCCAGCTTCGCCCCTGGTACCCTCAGCCTTACCCCTGGTACCCTCAGCCCAACCCCTGGTACCCTCAGCCCAACCCCTGGTACCCCCAGCCAGCTTCGCCCCTGGTACCCTCAGCCTTACCCCTGGTACCCCCAGCCTTACCCCTGGTACCTCCAGCCTAACCCCTGGTACCTCCAGCCTTACCCCTGGTACCTCCAGCCTTACCCCTGGTACCTCCAGCCTTACCCCTGGTACCTCCAGCCGTACCCCTGGTACCCTCAGCCTTACCCCTGGTACCCTCAGCCTTACCCCTGGTACCCTCAGCCTTACCCCTGGTACCCTCAGCCGCACCCCTGGTACCCTCAGCGGCACCCCTGGTACCCTCAGCCTTACCCCTGGTACCCTCAGCCGCACCCCTGGTACCCTCAGCGGCACCCCTGGTACCCTCAGCGGCACCCCTGGTACCCTCAGCCGTACCCCTGGTACCCTCAGCCGAACCCCTGGTACCCTCAGCGGCACCCCTGGTACCCTCAGCGGCACCCCTGGTACCCTCAGCGGCACCCCTGGTACCCTCAGCGGCACCCCTGGTACCCTCAGCCGTACCCCTGGTACCCTCAGCGGCACCCCTGGTACCCTCAGCGGCACCCCTGGTACCCTCAGCTGCACCCCTGGTACCCTCAGCGGCACCCCTGGTACCCTCAGCGGCACCCCTGGTACCTCCGCCATTGAAAATGAATGGGCGGCCTTCCCACCTGCCGTCAGCCGCCCGGAGGGGGAAATAGAAAATATTCGAAAGTGCGGAGCTCCGCCGTCAGAGGCCGGCTTTTCGCCCGGGGTATCCGCCCCGGGGCGCCTCTCGGGCGACCTTCCCAACTGCCGTCGGCCGCCCGGAGGGGGAAATAGAAAATATTCGAAAGTGCGGAGCTCCGCCGTCAGAGGCCGGCTTTTCGCCCGAGGTATCCGCCCCGGGGCGCCTCTCGGGCGGCCTTCCCAACTGCCGTCGGCCGCCCGGAGGGGGAAATAGAAAATATTCGAAAGTGCGGAGCTCCGCCGTCAGAGGCCGGGTTTTCGCCCGAGGTATCCGCCCCGGGCGCCTCTCGGGCGGCCTTCCCAACTGCCGTCGGCCGCCCGGAGGGGGAAATAGAAAATATTCGAAAGTGCGGAGCTCCGCCGTCAGAGGCCGGCTTTTCGCCCGAGGTATCCGCCCCGGGCGCCTCTCGGGCGGCCTTCCCAACTGCCGTCGGCCGCCCGGAGGGGGAAATAGAAAATATTCGAAAGTGCGGAGCTCCGCCGTCAGAGGCCGGCTTTTCGCCCGAGGTATCCGCCCCGGGCGCCTCTCGGGCGGCCTTCCCAACTGCCGTCGGCCGCCCGGAGGGGGAAATAGAAAATATTCGAAAGTGCGGAGCTCCGCCGTCAGAGGCCGGCTTTTCGCCCGAGGTATCCGCCCCGGGCGCCTCTCGGGCGGCCTTCCCAACTGCCGTCGGCCGCCCGGAGGGGGAAATAGAAAATATTCGAAAGTGCGGAGCTCCGCCGTCAGAGGCCGGCTTTTCGCCCGAGGTATCCGCCCCGGGCGCCTCTCGGGCGGCCTTCCCAACTGCCGTCGACCGCCCGGAGGGGGAGATAGAAAATATTCGAAAGTGCGGAGCTCCGCCGTCAGAGGCCGGCTTTTCGCCCGAGGTATCCGCCCCGGGCGCCTCTCGGGCGGCCTTCCCAACTGCCGTCGACCGCCCGGAGGGGGAAATAGAAAATATTCGAAAGTGCGGAGCTCCGCCGTCAGAGGCCGGCTTTTCGCCCGAGGTATCCGCCCCGGGCGCCTCTCGGGCGGCCTTCCCAACTGCCGTCGACCGCCCGGAGGGGGAGATAGAAAATATTCGAAAGTGCGGAGCTCCGCCGTCAGAGGCCGGCTTTTCGCCCGAGGTATCCGCCCCGGGCGCCTCTCGGGCGGCCTTCCCAACTGCCGTCGACCGCCCGGAGGGGGAAATAGAAAATATTCGAAAGTGCGGAGCTCCGCCGTCAGAGGCCGGCTTTTCGCCCGAGGTATCCGCCCCGGGCGCCTCTCGGGCGGCCTTCCCAACTGCCGTCGACCGCCCGGAGGGGGAGATAGAAAATATTCGAAAGTGCGGAGCTCCGCCGTCAGAGGCCGGCTCCACGCTTCATTCATCCGACCGAGACGCCTCTCCGCCGGCCACACTCGGCTGCGGGGCCGGCCCGCTCTCCGCCATTGAAAATGAATGGGGGGCATTTTCTCATGCTTTCAATCCGCCTAAGAGGCATCTTTCCCGGCCAACTTTGTGCCCCTGGTACCTCCAGCATCGAGAAAGCATGGTGACTCGTCCGACACATGCCCCCCTATATACGTTTCGGAAAGTATTTTGGTGAACGGTCACTTTCTAAGCCTTTTAGCCTTCTTGACCCCCTAACTCCGCATATCTGGTTTACCTACTACAGCGCCCCTAACGACCAAAATCGGTACTGCTACCCCTGGTACCCCCGCCATTGAAAATGAATGGGGGAATTTTTTTAATCCCCCAGGCCGGCCAGGAGGCCCCTTTCCCGGCCAAACTCGCACGCTGGGCCGGCCCGCTCTTTACCCCTGGTACCCCCGCCATTGAAAATGAATGGGGGAATTTTTTTCAATCTCCCAGGCCGGCCAGGAGGGCTCTTTCCCGGCCACACTCGCACGCCGGGCCGGCCCGCTCTTTACCCCTGGTACCCCCAGCTCTACCCCTGGTACCCCCGCCATTGAAAATGAATGGGGGAATTTTTTCAATCTCCCAATCCGACCAAGAGGCCTCTTTTCCGGCCAAACTCGCACGCCGGGCCGGCCCGCTCTTTACCCCTGGTACCCCCAGCTCTACCCCTGGTACCCCCGCCATTGAAAATGAATGGGGGAATTTTTTCAATCTCCCAATCCGACCAAGAGGCCTCTTTTCCGGCCAAACTCGCACGCCGGGCCGGCCCGCTCTTTACCCCTGGTACCCCCAGCTCTACCCCTGGTACCCCCGCCATTGAAAATGAATGGGGGAATTTTTTCAATCTCCCACGCCGGCCAAGAGGCCTTTTTCCCGGGCACGCACGCTCGCCGGGCCGGCCCGCTATTATTAAACTCTCACCCCTGCAAGGAGGCCTTTTTCCCGGGCACGCACGCTCGCGGGGCCGGCCCGCTATTATTAAACTCTCACGCCGGCCAAGAGGCCTTTTTCCCGGGCACGCACGCTCGCCGGGCCGGCCCGCTATTATTAAACTCTCACGCCTGCAAGGAGGCCTTTTTCCCGGGCACGCACGCTCGCCGGGCCGGCCCGCTATTATTGAACTCTCACGCCTGCAAGGAGGCCTTTTTCCCGGGCACGCACGCTCGCGGAGCCGGCCCGCTATTATTAAACTCTCACGCCTGCAAGGAGGCCTTTTTCCCGGGCACGCACGCTCGCCGGGCCGGCCCGCTATTATTAAACTCTCACGCCTGCAAGGAGGCCTTTTTCCCGGGCACGCACGCTCGCCGGGCCGGCCCGCTATTATTAAACTCTCACGCCTGCAAGGAGGCCTTTTTCCCGGGCACGCACGCTCGCCGGGCCGGCCCGCTATTATTAAACTCTCACGCCGGCCAAGAGGCCTTTTTCCCGGGCACGCACGCTCGATGAGCCGGCCCGCTATTATTAAACTCTCACGCCGGCCAAGAGGCCCTTTTCCCGGGCACGCACGCTCGCCGAGCCGGCCCGCTATTATTAAACTCTCACGCCGGCCAAGAGGCCTTTTTCCCGGCCACGCACGCTCGCGGAGCCGGCCCGCTATTATTAAACTCTCACGCCTGCAAGGAGGCCTTTTTCCCGGGCACGCACGCTCGCCGGGCCGGCCCGCTATTATTAAACTCTCACGCCTGCAAGGAGGCCTTTTTCCCGGGCACGCACGCTCGCCGGGCCGGCCCGCTATTATTAAACTCTCACGCCGGCCAAGAGGCCCTTTTCCCGGGCACGCACGCTCGATGAGCCGGCCCGCTATTATTAAACTCTCACGCCGGCCAAGAGGCCCTTTTCCCGGGCACGCACGCTCGCCGAGCCGGCCCGCTATTATTAAACTCTCAGGCCCGCTATTATTAAACTCTCACGCCGGCCAAGAGGCCCTTTTCCCGGGCACGCACGCTCGCTGAGCCGGCCCGCTATTATTAAACTCTCACGCCGGCCAAGAGGCCCTTTTCCCGGGCACGCACGCTCGATGAGCCGGCCCGCTATTATTAAACTCTCACGCCGGCCAAGAGGCCCTTTTCCCGGGCACGCACGCTCGCCGAGCCGGCCCGCTATTATTAAACTCTCACGCCGGCCAAGAGGCCTTTTTCCCGGGCACGCACGCTCGCCGAGCCGGCCCGCTATTATTAAACTCTCACGCCGGCCAGGAGGCATTTTTCCCGGGCACGCACGCTCGCCGTGCAGGCCCGCCATTTGCCTACCACACCGCCGTCTGGCGGACACCAAGCGGTACCGCCGACCCCTCCCGTTGAAAATGAATGGGGGATTTTTTTTCAATCCCCCAAGCCGGCCAAGAGGCCTTTTTCCCGGGCACGCACGCTCGATGAGCCGGCCCGCTATTATTAAACTCTTACGCCTGCAAGGAGGCCTTTTTCCCGGGCACGCACGCTCGCCGAGCCGGCCCGCTATTATTAAACTCTCACGCCTGCAAGGAGGCCTTTTTCCCGGGCACGCACGCTCGATGAGCCGGCCCGCTATTATTAAACTCTCACGCCGGCCAGGAGGCATTTTTCCCGGGCACGCACGCTCGCCGTGCAGGCCCGCCATTTGCCTACCACACCGCCGTCTGGCGGACACCACGCGGTACCGCCGACCCCTCCCGTTGAAAATGAATGGGGGATTTTTTTTTACAATCCCCCAAGCCGGCCAAGAGGCCTTTTTCCCGGGCACGCACGCTCGATGAGCCGGCCCGCTATTATTAAACTCTCACGCCGGCCAAGAGGCCCTTTTCCCGGGCACGCACGCTCGATGAGCCGGCCCGCTATTATTAAACACTCACGCCTGCAAGGAGGCCTTTTTCCCGGGCACGCACGCTCGCCGGGCCGGCCCGCTATTATTAAACTCTCACGCCGGCCAAGAGGCCTTTTTCCCGGGCACGCACGCTCTCCGGGCCGGCCCGCTATTATTAAACTCTCACGCCTGCAAGGAGGCCTTTTTCCCGGGCACGCACGCTCGCCGGGCCGGCCCGCTATTATTAAACTCTCACGCCGGCCAAGAGGCCCTTTTCCCGGGCACGCACGCTCGATGAGCCGGCCCGCTATTATTAAACTCTCACGCCGGCCAAGAGGCCCTTTTCCCGGGCACGCACGCTCGCCGAGCCGGCCCGCTATTATTAAACTCTCAGGCCCGCTATTATTAAACTCTCACGCCGGCCAAGAGGCCCTTTTCCCGGGCACGCACGCTCGCTGAGCCGGCCCGCTATTATTAAACTCTCACGCCGGCCAAGAGGCCCTTTTCCCGGGCACGCACGCTCGATGAGCCGGCCCGCTATTATTAAACTCTCACGCCGGCCAAGAGGCCCTTTTCCCGGGCACGCACGCTCGCCGAGCCGGCCCGCTATTATTAAACTCTCACGCCGGCCAAGAGGCCTTTTTCCCGGGCACGCACGCTCGCCGAGCCGGCCCGCTATTATTAAACTCTCACGCCGGCCAGGAGGCATTTTTCCCGGGCACGCACGCTCGCCGTGCAGGCCCGCCATTTGCCTACCACACCGCCGTCTGGCGGACACCAAGCGGTACCGCCGACCCCTCCCGTTGAAAATGAATGGGGGATTTTTTTTCAATCCCCCAAGCCGGCCAAGAGGCCTTTTTCCCGGGCACGCACGCTCGATGAGCCGGCCCGCTATTATTAAACTCTTACGCCTGCAAGGAGGCCTTTTTCCCGGGCACGCACGCTCGCCGAGCCGGCCCGCTATTATTAAACTCTCACGCCTGCAAGGAGGCCTTTTTCCCGGGCACGCACGCTCGATGAGCCGGCCCGCTATTATTAAACTCTCACGCCGGCCAGGAGGCATTTTTCCCGGGCACGCACGCTCGCCGTGCAGGCCCGCCATTTGCCTACCACACCGCCGTCTGGCGGACACCACGCGGTACCGCCGACCCCTCCCGTTGAAAATGAATGGGGGATTTTTTTTTACAATCCCCCAAGCCGGCCAAGAGGCCTTTTTCCCGGGCACGCACGCTCGATGAGCCGGCCCGCTATTATTAAACTCTCACGCCGGCCAAGAGGCCCTTTTCCCGGGCACGCACGCTCGATGAGCCGGCCCGCTATTATTAAACACTCACGCCTGCAAGGAGGCCTTTTTCCCGGGCACGCACGCTCGCCGGGCCGGCCCGCTATTATTAAACTCTCACGCCGGCCAAGAGGCCTTTTTCCCGGGCACGCACGCTCTCCGGGCCGGCCCGCTATTATTAAACTCTCACGCCTGCAAGGAGGCCTTTTTCCCGGGCACGCACGCTCGCCGTGCAGGCCCGCCATTTGCCTACCACACCGCCGTCTGGCGGACACCAAGCGGTACCGCCGACCCCTCCCGTTGAAAATGAATGGGGGATTTTTTTTCAATCCCCCAAGCCGGCCAAGAGGCCTTTTTCCCGGGCACGCACGCTCGCCGGGCCGGCCCGCTATTATTAAACGCTCAGGCCGGCCAAGAGGCCCTTTTCCCGGGCACGCACGCTCGCAGAGCCGGTCCGCTATTATTAAACGCTCACGCCTGCAAGGAGGCCTTTTTCCCGGGCACGCACGCTCGCCGGGCCGGCCCGCTATTATTAAACTCTCACCCCTGCAAGGAGGCCTTTTTCCCGGGCACGCACGCTCGCGGGGCCGGCCCGCTATTATTAAACTCTCACGCCGGCCAAGAGGCCCTTTTCCCGGGCACGCACGCTCGCCGAGCCGGCCCGCTATTATTAAACTCTCACGCCTGCAAGGAGGCCCTTTTCCCGGGCACGCACGCTCGATGAGCCGGCCCGCTATTATTAAACTCTCACGCCTGCAAGGAGGCCTTTTTCCCGGGCACGCACGCTCGCGGGGCCGGCCCGCTATTATTAAACGCTCAGGCCGGCCAAGAGGCCCTTTTCCCGGGCACGCACGCTCGATGAGCCGGCCCGCTATTATTAAACGCTCAGGCCGGCCAAGAGGCCCTTTTCCCGGGCACGCACGCTCGCAGAGCCGGCCCGCTATTATTAAACTCTCACGCCTGCAAGGAGGCCCTTTTCCCGGGCACGCACGCTCGATGAGCCGGCCCGCTATTATTAAACTCTCACGCCTGCAAGGAGGCCTTTTTCCCGGGCACGCACGCTCGCGGGGCCGGCCCGCTATTATTAAACGCTCAGGCCGGCCAAGAGGCCCTTTTCCCGGGCACGCACGCTCGATGAGCCGGCCCGCTATTATTAAACGCTCAGGCCGGCCAAGAGGCCCTTTTCCCGGGCACGCACGCTCGCAGAGCCGGCCCGCTATTATTAAACTCTCACGCCTGCAAGGAGGCCCTTTTCCCGGGCACGCACGCTCGATGAGCCGGCCCGCTATTATTAAACTCTCACGCCTGCAAGGAGGCCTTTTTCCCGGGCACGCACGCTCGCCGGGCCGGCCCGCTATTATTAAACTCTCACGCCGGCCAAGAGGCCTTTTTCCCGTGCACGCACGCTCGCCGAGCCGGCCCGCTATTATTAAACTCTCACGCCTGCAAGGAGGCCTTTTTCCCGGGCACGCACGCTCGCCGGGCCGGCCCGCTATTATTAAACTCTCACGCCTGCAAGGAGGCCTTTTTCCCGGGCACGCACGCTCGCCGGGCCGGCCCGCTATTATTAAACTCTCACGCCGGCCAAGAGGCCTTTTTCCCGGGCACGCACGCTCGCCGGGCCGGCCCGCTATTATTAAACTCTCACGCCGGCCAAGAGGCCCTTTTCCCGGGCACGCACGCTCGATGAGCCGGCCCGCTATTATTAAACTCTCACGCCGGCCAAGAGGCCTTTTTCCCGGGCACGCACGCTCGCCGAGCCGGCCCGCCTTTTGCCTACCACACCGCCGTCTGGCGGACACCGACCCCTGGTACATCTGCCATTGAAAATGAATGGGGGAATTTTTTCAAACTCCCAATCCGAGCAAGAGGCCCCTTTTCCGGCCACACTCGCCCGCCGGGCCGGCCCGCTCTTTACCCCTGGTACCCCCAGCAACACCCCTGGTACCCCCAGCCTTGCCCCTGGTACCTCCC
>NW_027551653.1:12500-22500 GCF_051989575.1 Stigmatopora nigra | reverse complement strand
CCGAAGGAGCCTGAACCTCCAAGCGCCGGCGCGGGGGCCGGGGCCGGTGGGGGCCCTCCGAAGGCGGGTCTTAAGTTGCATATCGGTCAGTTTGTGTATGGGTGCGATGTGGAGGGGGACATATTCGAAAGTGCGGAGCTCCGCCGTCAGAGGCCGGGTTTTCGCCCGGGGTATCCGCCCCGGGCGCCTCTCGGGCGGCCTTCCCAACTGCCGTCGACCGCCCGGAGGGGGAAACAGAAAATATTCGAAAGTGCGGAGCTCCGCCGTCAGAGGCCGGGTTTTCGCACGGGGTATCCGCCCCGGGCGCCTCTCGGGCGGCCTTCCCAACTGCCGTCGACCGCCCGGAGGGGGAAACAGAAAATATTCGAAAGTGCGGAGCTCCGCCGTCAGAGGCCGGGTTTTCGCACGGGGTATCCGCCCCGGGCGCCTCTCGGGCGGCCTTCCCAACTGCCGTCGACCGCCCGGAGGGGGAAACAGAAAATGTTCGAAAGTGCGGAGCTCCGCCGTCAGAGGCCGGGTTTTCGCACGGGGTATCCGCCCCGGGCGCCTCTCGGGCGGCCTTCCCAACTGCCGTCGACCGCCCGGAGGGGGAAACAGAAAATGTTCGAAAGTGCGGAGCTCCGCCGTCAGAGGCCGGGTTTTCGCACGGGGTATCCGCCCCGGGCGCCTCTCGGGCGGCCTTCCCAACTGCCGTCGACCGCCCGGAGGGGGAAACAGAAAATATTCGAAAGTGCGGAGCTCCGCCGTCAGAGGCCGGGTTTTCGCACGGGGTATCCGCCCCGGGCGCCTCTCGGGCGGCCTTCCCAACTGCCGTCGACCGCCCGGAGGGGGAAACAGAAAATATTCGAAAGTGCGGAGCTCCGCCGTCAGAGGCCGGGTTTTCGCACGGGGTATCCGCCCCGGGCGCCTCTCGGGCGGCCTTCCCAACTGCCGTCGACCGCCCGGAGGGGGAAACAGAAAATATTCGAAAGTGCGGAGCTCCGCCGTCAGAGGCCGGGTTTTCGCACGGGGTATCCGCCCCGGGCGCCTCTCGGGCGGCCTTCCCAACTGCCGTCGACCGCCCGGAGGGGGAAACAGAAAATATTCGAAAGTGCGGAGCTCCGCCGTCAGAGGCCGGGTTTTCGCACGGGGTATCCGCCCCGGGCGCCTCTCGGGCGGCCTTCCCAACTGCCGTCGACCGCCTGGAGGGGGAAATAGAAAATATTCGATAGTGCGGAGCTCCGCCGTCAGAGGCCGTTCCAGTGCTTTTGGGTGGCTGGAAACACCCTCACGATGGTCTGATTATACTCTTAGGGGCCTCCCCTGTGTCGCCCTGGAGGTCACCCATTCAAAACATGCTCACCTATATACGTTTCGGAAAGTATTTTGGTGAACGCTCACTTTCTAAGCCTTTTAGCCTTCTTGACCCCCTAACTCCCCATATCTGGTTTACCTACTACAGCGCCCCTAACGACCAAAATCGGTACTGCATACCCCTGGTACCCCCGCCATTGAAAATGAATGGGGGAATTTTTTTAATTTCTCAATCCGGCCAGGAGGCCTCTTTTTCGGCCACGCTCGGCCGGCGAGCCGGTCCGCTCTTTACCCCTGGTACCCCCAGCCCTACCCCTGGTACCTCCCCCATTGAAAATGAATGGCGACCCCTGGTACCCCCAGCAACACCCCTGGTACCCTCAGCCTTACCCCTGGTACCCTCAGCTCAACCCCTGGTACCCCCAGCCTAACCCCTGGTACCCTCAGCGGCACCCCTGGTACCCTCAGCAACACCCCTGGTACCCCCAGCCAGCTTCGCCCCTGGTACCCTCAGCCTTACCCCTGGTACCCTCAGCCCAACCCCTGGTACCCTCAGCCCAACCCCTGGTACCCCCAGCCAGCTTCGCCCCTGGTACCCTCAGCCTTACCCCTGGTACCCCCAGCCTTACCCCTGGTACCTCCAGCCTAACCCCTGGTACCTCCAGCCTTACCCCTGGTACCTCCAGCCTTACCCCTGGTACCTCCAGCCTTACCCCTGGTACCTCCAGCCTTACCCCTGGTACCTCCAGCCGTACCCCTGGTACCCTCAGCCTTACCCCTGGTACCCTCAGCCTTACCCCTGGTACCCTCAGCCTTACCCCTGGTACCCTCAGCCGCACCCCTGGTACCCTCAGCGGCACCCCTGGTACCCTCAGCCTTACCCCTGGTACCCTCAGCCGCACCCCTGGTACCCTCAGCGGCACCCCTGGTACCCTCAGCGGCACCCCTGGTACCCTCAGCCGTACCCCTGGTACCCTCAGCCGAACCCCTGGTACCCTCAGCGGCACCCCTGGTACCCTCAGCGGCACCCCTGGTACCCTCAGCGGCACCCCTGGTACCCTCAGCGGCACCCCTGGTACCCTCAGCCGTACCCCTGGTACCCTCAGCGGCACCCCTGGTACCCTCAGCGGCACCCCTGGTACCCTCAGCTGCACCCCTGGTACCCTCAGCGGCACCCCTGGTACCCTCAGCGGCACCCCTGGTACCTCCGCCATTGAAAATGAATGGGCGGCCTTCCCACCTGCCGTCAGCCGCCCGGAGGGGGAAATAGAAAATATTCGAAAGTGCGGAGCTCCGCCGTCAGAGGCCGGCTTTTCGCCCGGGGTATCCGCCCCGGGGCGCCTCTCGGGCGACCTTCCCAACTGCCGTCGGCCGCCCGGAGGGGGAAATTGAAAATATTCGAAAGTGCGGAGCTCCGCCGTCAGAGGCCGGCTTTTCGCCCGAGGTATCCGCCCCGGGGCGCCTCTCGGGCGGCCTTCCCAACTGCCGTCGGCCGCCCGGAGGGGGAAATAGAAAATATTCGAAAGTGCGGAGCTCCGCCGTCAGAGGCCGGCTTTTCGCCCGAGGTATCCGCCCCGGGCGCCTCTCGGGCGGCCTTCCCAACTGCCGTCGGCCGCCCGGAGGGGGAAATAGAAAATATTCGAAAGTGCGGAGCTCCGCCGTCAGAGGCCGGCTTTTCGCCCGAGGTATCCGCCCCGGGCGCCTCTCGGGCGGCCTTCCCAACTGCCGTCGGCCGCCCGGAGGGGGAAATAGAAAATATTCGAAAGTGCGGAGCTCCGCCGTCAGAGGCCGGCTTTTCGCCCGAGGTATCCGCCCCGGGCGCCTCTCGGGCGGCCTTCCCAACTGCCGTCGGCCGCCCGGAGGGGGAAATAGAAAATATTCGAAAGTGCGGAGCTCCGCCGTCAGAGGCCGGCTTTTCGCCCGAGGTATCCGCCCCGGGCGCCTCTCGGGCGGCCTTCCCAACTGCCGTCGGCCGCCCGGAGGGGGAGATAGAAAATATTCGAAAGTGCGGAGCTCCGCCGTCAGAGGCCGGCTTTTCGCCCGAGGTATCCGCCCCGGGCGCCTCTCGGGCGGCCTTCCCAACTGCCGTCGACCGCCCGGAGGGGGAAATAGAAAATATTCGAAAGTGCGGAGCTCCGCCGTCAGAGGCCGGCTTTTCGCCCGAGGTATCCGCCCCGGGCGCCTCTCGGGCGGCCTTCCCAACTGCCGTCGACCGCCCGGAGGGGGAGATAGAAAATATTCGAAAGTGCGGAGCTCCGCCGTCAGAGGCCGGCTCCACGCTTCATTCATCCGACCGAGACGCCTCTCCGCCGGCCACACTCGGCTGCGGGGCCGGCCCGCTCTCCGCCATTGAAAATGAATGGGGGGCATTTTCTCATGCTTTCAATCCGCCTAAGAGGCATCTTTCCCGGCCAACTTTGTGCCCCTGGTACCTCCAGCATCGAGAAAGCATGGTGACTCGTCCGACACATGCCCCCCTATATACGTTTCGGAAAGTATTTTGGTGAACGGTCACTTTCTAAGCCTTTCGCCTTCTTGACCCCCTAACTCCGCATATCTGGTTTACCTACTACAGCGCCCCTAACGACCAAAATCGGTACTGCTACCCCTGGTACCCCCGCCATTGAAAATGAATGGGGGAATTTTTTTAATCCCCCAGGCCGGCCAGGAGGCCCCTTTCCCGGCCAAACTCGCACGCTGGGCCGGCCCGCTCTTTACCCCTGGTACCCCCGCCATTGAAAATGAATGGGGGAATTTTTTTCAATCTCCCAGGCCGGCCAGGAGGGCTCTTTCCCGGCCACACTCGCACGCCGGGCCGGCCCGCTCTTTACCCCTGGTACCCCCAGCTCTACCCCTGGTACCCCCGCCATTGAAAATGAATGGGGGAATTTTTTCAATCTCCCAATCCGACCAAGAGGCCTCTTTTCCGGCCAAACTCGCACGCCGGGCCGGCCCGCTCTTTACCCCTGGTACCCCCAGCTCTACCCCTGGTACCCCCGCCATTGAAAATGAATGGGGGAATTTTTTCAATCTCCCAATCCGACCAAGAGGCCTCTTTTCCGGCCAAACTCGCACGCCGGGCCGGCCCGCTCTTTACCCCTGGTACCCCCAGCTCTACCCCTGGTACCCCCGCCATTGAAAATGAATGGGGGAATTTTTTCAATCTCCCACGCCGGCCAAGAGGCCTTTTTCCCGGGCACGCACGCTCGCCGGGCCGGCCCGCTATTATTAAACTCTCACCCCTGCAAGGAGGCCTTTTTCCCGGGCACGCACGCTCGCGGGGCCGGCCCGCTATTATTAAACTCTCACGCCGGCCAAGAGGCCTTTTTCCCGGGCACGCACGCTCGCCGGGCCGGCCCGCTATTATTAAACTCTCACGCCTGCAAGGAGGCCTTTTTCCCGGGCACGCACGCTCGCCGGGCCGGCCCGCTATTATTGAACTCTCACGCCTGCAAGGAGGCCTTTTTCCCGGGCACGCACGCTCGCGGAGCCGGCCCGCTATTATTAAACTCTCACGCCTGCAAGGAGGCCTTTTTCCCGGGCACGCACGCTCGCGGAGCCGGCCCGCTATTATTAAACTCTCACGCCTGCAAGGAGGCCTTTTTCCCGGGCACGCACGCTCGCGGAGCCGGCCCGCTATTATTAAACTCTCACGCCTGCAAGGAGGCCTTTTTCCCGGGCACGCACGCTCGCGGAGCCGGCCCGCTATTATTAAACTCTCACGCCTGCAAGGAGGCCTTTTTCCCGGGCACGCACGCTCGCCGGGCCGGCCCGCTATTATTAAACTCTCACGCCTGCAAGGAGGCCTTTTTCCCGGGCACGCACGCTCGCCGGGCCGGCCCGCTATTATTAAACTCTCACGCCTGCAAGGAGGCCTTTTTCCCGGGCACGCACGCTCGCCGGGCCGGCCCGCTATTATTAAACTCTCACGCCTGCAAGGAGGCCTTTTTCCCGGGCACGCACGCTCGCCGGGCCGGCCCGCTATTATTAAACTCTCACGCCTGCAAGGAGGCCTTTTTCCCGGGCACGCACGCTCGCCGGGCCGGCCCGCTATTATTAAACTCTCACGCCGGCCAAGAGGCCCTTTTCCCGGGCACGCACGCTCGATGAGCCGGCCCGCTATTATTAAACTCTCACGCCGGCCAAGAGGCCCTTTTCCCGGGCACGCACGCTCGATGAGCCGGCCCGCTATTATTAAACTCTCACGCCGGCCAAGAGGCCTTTTTCCCGGCCACGCACGCTCGCGGAGCCGGCCCGCTATTATTAAACTCTCACGCCTGCAAGGAGGCCTTTTTCCCGGGCACGCACGCTCGCCGGGCCGGCCCGCTATTATTAAACTCTCACGCCGGCCAAGAGGCCCTTTTCCCGGGCACGCACGCTCGATGAGCCGGCCCGCTATTATTAAACTCTCACGCCGGCCAAGAGGCCCTTTTCCCGGGCACGCACGCTCGCCGAGCCGGCCCGCTATTATTAAACTCTCACGCCTGCAAGGAGGCCTTTTTCCCGGGCACGCACGCTCGCCGGGCCGGCCCGCTATTATTAAACTCTCACGCCTGCAAGGAGGCCTTTTTCCCGGGCACGCACGCTCGCCGGGCCGGCCCGCTATTATTAAACTCTCACGCCGGCCAAGAGGCCCTTTTCCCGGGCACGCACGCTCGATGAGCCGGCCCGCTATTATTAAACTCTCACGCCGGCCAAGAGGCCCTTTTCCCGGGCACGCACGCTCGATGAGCCGGCCCGCTATTATTAAACTCTCACGCCGGCCAAGAGGCCCTTTTCCCGGGCACGCACGCTCGATGAGCCGGCCCGCTATTATTAAACTCTCACGCCGGCCAAGAGGCCTTTTTCCCGGCCACGCACGCTCGCGGAGCCGGCCCGCTATTATTAAACTCTCACGCCTGCAAGGAGGCCTTTTTCCCGGGCACGCACGCTCGCCGGGCCGGCCCGCTATTATTAAACTCTCACGCCGGCCAAGAGGCCCTTTTCCCGGGCACGCACGCTCGATGAGCCGGCCCGCTATTATTAAACTCTCACGCCGGCCAAGAGGCCCTTTTCCCGGGCACGCACGCTCGCCGAGCCGGCCCGCTATTATTAAACTCTCACGCCGGCCAAGAGGCCTTTTTCCCGGGCACGCACGCTCGCCGAGCCGGCCCGCTATTATTAAACTCTCACGCCGGCCAGGAGGCATTTTTCCCGGGCACGCACGCTCGCCGTGCAGGCCCGCCATTTGCCTACCACACCGCCGTCTGGCGGACACCAAGCGGTACCGCCGACCCCTCCCGTTGAAAATGAATGGGGGATTTTTTTTCAATCCCCCAAGCCGGCCAAGAGGCCCTTTTCCCGGGCACGCACGCTCGATGAGCCGGCCCGCTATTATTAAACGCTCACGCCTGCAAGGAGGCCTTTTTCCCGGGCACGCACGCTCGCCGGGCCGGCCCGCTATTATTAAACTCTCACGCCGGCCAAGAGGCCTTTTTCCCGGGCACGCACGCTCGATGAGCCGGCCCGCTATTATTAAACTCTTACGCCTGCAAGGAGGCCTTTTTCCCGGGCACGCACGCTCGCCGAGCCGGCCCGCTATTATTAAACTCTCACGCCTGCAAGGAGGCCTTTTTCCCGGGCACGCACGCTCGCAGAGCCGGCCCGCTATTATTAAACTCTCACGCCGGCCAGGAGGCCTTTTTCCCGGGCACGCACGCTCGCCGTGCAGGCCCGCCATTTGCCTACCACACCGCCGTCTGGCGGACACCAAGCGGTACCGCCGACCCCTCCCGTTGAAAATGAATGGGGGATTTTTTTTTCAATCCCCCAAGCCGGCCAAGAGGCCTTTTTCCCGGGCACGCACGCTCGATGAGCCGGCCCGCTATTATTAAACTCTCACGCCGGCCAAGAGGCCCTTTTCCCGGGCACGCACGCTCGATGAGCCGGCCCGCTATTATTAAACGCTCACGCCTGCAAGGAGGCCTTTTTCCCGGGCACGCACGCTCGCCGGGCCGGCCCGCTATTATTAAACTCTCACGCCGGCCAAGAGGCCTTTTTCCCGGGCACGCACGCTCTCCGGGCCGGCCCGCTATTATTAAACTCTCACGCCTGCAAGGAGGCCTTTTTCCCGGGCACGCACGCTCGCCGTGCAGGCCCGCCATTTGCCTACCACACCGCCGTCTGGCGGACACCAAGCGGTACCGCCGACCCCTCCCGTTGAAAATGAATGGGGGATTTTTTTTCAATCCCCCAAGCCGGCCAAGAGGCCTTTTTCCCGGGCACGCACGCTCGCCGGGCCGGCCCGCTATTATTAAACGCTCAGGCCGGCCAAGAGGCCCTTTTCCCGGGCACGCACGCTCGCAGAGCCGGTCCGCTATTATTAAACGCTCACGCCTGCAAGGAGGCCTTTTTCCCGGGCACGCACGCTCGCCGGGCCGGCCCGCTATTATTAAACTCTCACCCCTGCAAGGAGGCCTTTTTCCCGGGCACGCACGCTCGCGGGGCCGGCCCGCTATTATTAAACTCTCACGCCGGCCAAGAGGCCCTTTTCCCGGGCACGCACGCTCGCCGAGCCGGCCCGCTATTATTAAACTCTCACGCCTGCAAGGAGGCCCTTTTCCCGGGCACGCACGCTCGATGAGCCGGCCCGCTATTATTAAACTCTCACGCCTGCAAGGAGGCCTTTTTCCCGGGCACGCACGCTCGCGGGGCCGGCCCGCTATTATTAAACGCTCAGGCCGGCCAAGAGGCCCTTTTCCCGGGCACGCACGCTCGATGAGCCGGCCCGCTATTATTAAACGCTCAGGCCGGCCAAGAGGCCCTTTTCCCGGGCACGCACGCTCGCAGAGCCGGCCCGCTATTATTAAACTCTCACGCCTGCAAGGAGGCCCTTTTCCCGGGCACGCACGCTCGATGAGCCGGCCCGCTATTATTAAACTCTTACGCCTGCAAGGAGGCCTTTTTCCCGGGCACGCACGCTCGATGAGCCGGCCCGCTATTATTAAACTCTCACGCCTGCAAGGAGGCCTTTTTCCCGGGCACGCACGCTCGCGGGGCCGGCCCGCTATTATTAAACGCTCAGGCCGGCCAAGAGGCCCTTTTCCCGGGCACGCACGCTCGATGAGCCGGCCCGCTATTATTAAACGCTCAGGCCGGCCAAGAGGCCCTTTTCCCGGGCACGCACGCTCGCAGAGCCGGCCCGCTATTATTAAACTCTCACGCCTGCAAGGAGGCCCTTTTCCCGGGCACGCACGCTCGATGAGCCGGCCCGCTATTATTAAACTCTCACGCCGGCCAAGAGGCCTTTTTCCCGGGCACGCACGCTCTCCGGGCCGGCCCGCTATTATTAAACTCTCACGCCTGCAAGGAGGCCTTTTTCCCGGGCACGCACGCTCGCCGTGCAGGCCCGCCATTTGCCTACCACACCGCCGTCTGGCGGACACCAAGCGGTACCGCCGACCCCTCCCGTTGAAAATGAATGGGGGATTTTTTTTCAATCCCCCAAGCCGGCCAAGAGGCCTTTTTCCCGGGCACGCACGCTCGCCGGGCCGGCCCGCTATTATTAAACGCTCAGGCCGGCCAAGAGGCCCTTTTCCCGGGCACGCACGCTCGCAGAGCCGGTCCGCTATTATTAAACGCTCACGCCTGCAAGGAGGCCTTTTTCCCGGGCACGCACGCTCGCCGGGCCGGCCCGCTATTATTAAACTCTCACCCCTGCAAGGAGGCCTTTTTCCCGGGCACGCACGCTCGCGGGGCCGGCCCGCTATTATTAAACTCTCACGCCGGCCAAGAGGCCCTTTTCCCGGGCACGCACGCTCGCCGAGCCGGCCCGCTATTATTAAACTCTCACGCCTGCAAGGAGGCCCTTTTCCCGGGCACGCACGCTCGATGAGCCGGCCCGCTATTATTAAACTCTCACGCCTGCAAGGAGGCCTTTTTCCCGGGCACGCACGCTCGCGGGGCCGGCCCGCTATTATTAAACGCTCAGGCCGGCCAAGAGGCCCTTTTCCCGGGCACGCACGCTCGATGAGCCGGCCCGCTATTATTAAACGCTCAGGCCGGCCAAGAGGCCCTTTTCCCGGGCACGCACGCTCGCAGAGCCGGCCCGCTATTATTAAACTCTCACGCCTGCAAGGAGGCCCTTTTCCCGGGCACGCACGCTCGATGAGCCGGCCCGCTATTATTAAACTCTCACGCCTGCAAGGAGGCCTTTTTCCCGGGCACGCACGCTCGCCGGGCCGGCCCGCTATTATTAAACTCTCACGCCGGCCAAGAGGCCTTTTTCCCGTGCACGCACGCTCGCCGAGCCGGCCCGCTATTATTAAACTCTCACGCCTGCAAGGAGGCCTTTTTCCCGGGCACGCACGCTCGCCGGGCCGGCCCGCTATTATTAAACTCTCACGCCTGCAAGGAGGCCTTTTTCCCGGGCACGCACGCTCGCCGGGCCGGCCCGCTATTATTAAACGCTCACGCCTGCAAGGAGGCCTTTTTCCCGGGCACGCACGCTCGCCGGGCCGGCCCGCTATTATTAAACTCTCACGCCGGCCAAGAGGCCCTTTTCCCGGGCACGCACGCTCGATGAGCCGGCCCGCTATTATTAAACTCTCACGCCGGCCAAGAGGCCTTTTTCCCGGGCACGCACGCTCGCCGAGCCGGCCCGCCTTTTGCCTACCACACCGCCGTCTGGCGGACACCGACCCCTGGTACATCTGCCATTGAAAATGAA
>NW_027551652.1:70000-71602 GCF_051989575.1 Stigmatopora nigra | reverse complement strand
GAACAGCCGCCCCTCACACTTTCACTATACCTCTTTGACCGAGAACGCCCACTCGCACGCACGAGCCCCGGAGCGGATGCAGTGACAGTGACGATGGTCAGCCCTGACGCGGAGGGGCCTTGGACGAGTGGGGTCCACCACCCGCAGTACCTTAGCCTCCGGTCAATCGCCGGTCGCACGCACCAGAAACCTCACCGTTATCGCCGGGAACACGGACGCGCGAGCCGTCCCCACGCGGTCGCCAATCGGGGTTTGCGCTGTGCCCTCTTCAGCACCCCGTGGCTTTCGAGTTCATTTCGAGTAACGGTGAACGCTGTGCCCCATCAGCGACCCGTACTCCTTTCATTTTTTTTTCACCACCGGCGACCGCTGTGCCCCAGCAGCGGACCCGTAGAGTTCATTTCTCCGACGGCGACGCTGTTGCCCAAGCAGCGACCCGTAATTTCTTCCATCGGCGACGCTGTTGCCCAAGCAGCGACCCGTACCTAGGGGTGACCGCTGTGCCCCAGCAGCGGACCCCGTGACCATATTTTTGAGTTCATCCAACGGCGAAGCTGTTGCCCAAGCAGCGACCCGTATTTTCTCCAATGGTGAAGCTGTTGCCCAAGCAGCGACACCTCATTTCATTTCCACAACGGCGAAGCTGTTGCCCAAGCAGCGACCCGTGTATTTCATTTCTCCGACGGCGAAGCTGTTGCCCAAGCAGCGACCCGTCACTTGGATGAGTTCTTTCTTTTGACACCAGATTCATTCGTATTCAGCCAGGGGTTAATAAGGATTTTTACCATCAATTCATGCCGTGCCATGTATGCCGTTAGCGGATGGGAATCAGATCCGCTGGCGGGCTTGCTACCTTTTGTTAACCATCCATGCCGTCGGCGGTGTAGGAAAAAGCCCCGCCATCATTATAGGTTTGCCATTTTCACGCCGGAGGCCGCCCCAAAATATACATTTTTCATGCCATCCATCCATGCCTCAAAAGTCGGTTGCCCAAGCCGCTTTTTATCCTTCCATCATCGTGCCGATTGCGGTTGCTCAGGCCGCTTTGCGGTTTGTCAGGCCGCTTCTCGTGCGGTTTGTCAGGCCGCTTCTCATGCGGTTGCTCAGGCCGCTGCGGTTTGTCAGGCCGCTCTTTTGACGCGGTTGCTCAGGCCGCTGCGGTTTGTCAGGCCGCTCTTTTGACGCGGTTGCTCAGGCCGCTCTTTTGACGCGGTTGCTCAGGCCGCTTTTTCTGGTACTCGGTTCAAACACCTTCCAATGATTGTCATGGCCACATATCCTGAGACGTCATGCCGATGGCGGTTGCTCAAGCCGCTCATTCATTTCGTCGCCCGATTACGTGCACAGTGCGCCTATCGCCCCGACCGAGATCAGGAACGATGGCACGAGTAGAACGGGGCCACAGCTGGAGAAACGATGGGATTAAAGCGTTACCCAGAAGGACACCGCACCACCCGGCGGGGAGAGTTTTGGCGAAATAACGGTGGTCCCGGTCGGAAGAGAGCGATGACGTAACCCGTGAGTCACCCGCGGCTCCTCAAGGAAGCGGCTCTGAGGCTTTTCCCACGGGCCTGAACCACCCAAATCCGGGTCCGAGGTCGT
>NW_027551652.1:30000-67500 GCF_051989575.1 Stigmatopora nigra | reverse complement strand
TCACCATGGTAGGCGCAGAAGGTACCATCGAAAGTTGATAGGGCAGACATTCGAAAGAGTCGTCGCCGCCACGCGGGGCCGGCGATCGGCTCTAGTTTATCCAGACTCGCCAAGGGTTTGGCCGTGCGCCCGCCGGCAACGCCGGTGGCTATCGCCCCCGGTGCGCCGCACGGGACGCCCGAATGGGTTTTAGGTCTGATAAATGCGCACCTCCCCTCGGGTGGGGGACAGGTGCTCGTGTGCATGTATTAGCTCTGGAATTGCCACAGTTATCCAAGTAAGAGAGAGTGATCAAAGGAACCACAACTGATTTAATGAGCCTTCCGCAGTGTAACTGTACAATCCGTGTGTACTTAGACATGCATGGCTTAATCTTTGAGACAAGCATATGCTACTGGCAGGATCAACCAGGTAAGCCCACGGGGACCTTGGACGAAAGACCCGGCCGCCGACGCGCAGCCATGACACCTTGTTCCAGCGCCGACCTCTTGGCCCGGGCTCGCCTCTCCGTGCATCCTCCTCTGGGCTTACATGTCAGGTGGGAATTTGAGCCGGATCTGGAACGCTTTGTGATCGCGCGCTCATCCCTGGGGATAGTGTGCCTCGCTTTATGTCTGGGGCTGCCTACCCGTCATCCAAAAGCACAAAATCCAACTTTTCGCCTCTAAATACGGCGGGTCCCTCGGGCAGACCCACAATAGGCGGGCCGGTTAGGCTGTATTTGCCTGAGAAAGTGTGTTCTACGGGAGATTCCCAGCACGCCAGAGCAGAGTAGCCCATGTCCGAGACAGTTGGGCGGCGGCGGGCTCCGACAACAGACAGCTAGGACCCCGGAGGGTCTGTTCGGATCGTCTCGGTCTCGCTATCGTTTGGTTCGGGCGGAGACATCGACCCATTCGCGCAGGAAGGACAAATGCCGGCTCCGGACGCAGATTAGAAAGAGTTTGAGTTGCGGGGCGAGCATGTGTGAACTTAAGAACACGCATTCGGTACCCGGTCGCCCTCGATCATGGTCATTGCCCGTTCATGCCGGATTCTTGCCACTGCCGCGCACCTACGCGGCCGTCTGGATGCAGTGACGGTGACGATGGTCCTCGTTGACAAGGGAGGGGCCTTGGACGATGGGGACTAACCACCGCAGTACCTTAGCCTCCGCGCAACGGAGGGTCGCACGCACCAGAAACCTCACCATTATTCAGCCGCCTTGTAAGCACTCGCACCGACGCCCGTCCGGATGCAGTGAAGGTGACGATGGTCCTCATTGACTTGGGAGGGGCCTTGGACGATGGGGACTTACCACCGCAGTACCTTAGCCTCCGGACAACGCAGGGTCGCACGCACCAAAACCTCACCGTTATTCAGGCCTTGTCAGCACTCCGCAAACGCCACCGTCCGGATGCAGAAGAGGCGACGATGGTCCTCAGTGACTTGGGAGGGGCCTTAAAAGCACCTTAGCCTCCGGACACCGCAGGGTCGCACGCGCCAAGTCCTCACCGTTGTTCAGTTTTGTAAGCGCTAGCATACCTCGTTCACGCACTAGAGAAGATTTTGTCTTTTGGCCCTTGGATGAAACCCGCAAAGCCGGAGAGACCCCACGCACGAGGCGCGGCCCTCCGAAGGCGAGTCGACCTGAGCCTATCGGTCAGCACACCATTTTTGTTTCGGGCAGGTGAACACCCTTACACCATTTATAGGCTGGTGCCGACCCCCTAGCTCACAGTTTGTGTCTTCGCTCCTCATTTTTCTCTTTCCATGCAACGTCCTTTGTCATAAAGGTATCTCCGGTACATGGTTTTTCTACGTCCATACCGCCCTGTCTTTGGCATGGACGCAGACACCATTTTTGGGCTGGTGCCGACCCCCTAGCTCACAGACCTGTGTTCGTGTCTTCAGTCCTCTTTCTCTTTCCATGTACCGGTTCTTGATTAAAATGATTTTTCGGTTGCATGTCCGCCCCTTTGCCCGGTTCTTCCAACTTGCATGGAAGAGATATGACCATACCGCCGGGACTTTGGTATGGAAATGCCTGGTTCTTCCGTAGAAGAGTTTTCTATGTTCTGGCTCCAGGACTTTGCCAAGAACACTCACGACGGTCTGCGGCGCCTGGTTCTTCCGTAGAAGAGTTTTATATGTACATGCTCCAGGACTTTTGCATGTACACACCATTTTTAGGCTGGTGCCGACCCCCTAGCTCACAGTTTGTGTCTTCGCTCCTCATTTTCTCTTTCCATGCACCGTCCTTTGTCATAAAGGTATCTCCGGTACATGGTTTTTCTACGTCCATACCGCCCTGTCTTTGGCATGGACGCAGACACCATTTTTGGGCAGGTGCCGACCCCCTAGCTCACAGACCTGTGTTCGTGTCTTCAGACCTTATTTTCTCTTTCCATGTACCGGTTCTTGATTAAAATGATTTTTCGGTTGCATGTCCGCCCCTTTGCCCGGTTCTTCCAACTTGCATGGAAGAGATATGACCATACCGCCGGGACTTTGGTATGGAAATGCCTGGTTCTTCCGTAGAAGAGTTTTCTATGTTCTGGCTCCAGGTCTTTGCCAAGAACACTCACGACGGTCTCCGGCGCCTGGTTCTTCCGTAGAAGAGTTTTATATGTACATGCTCCAGGACTTTTGCACGTACACTCACGACTTTTTGCCACTGGCCCGGTTCTTCCAACTTTTGTGGAAGATTTTTGGATGTCCATACCACCAGGCATATGTCATGGACATCCACGAATTCTCTCTAGTGTGGATCTCTGGAGCTCTGGAGCTTCGGTCCTCCGGCCCTCTGGATCTTTTGCCTGGTTCTTCCGTAGAAGAGTTTTCTATGTTCTGGCTCCAGGTCTTTGCCAAGAACACTCACGACGGTCTCCGGCGCCTGGTTCTTCCGTAGAAGAGTTTTATATGTACATGCTCCAGGACTTTTGCACGTACACTCACGACTTTCTGCCACTGGCCCGGTTCTTCCAACTTTTGTGGAAGATTTTTGGATGTCCATACCACCAGGCATATGTCATGGACATCCACGAATTCTCTCTGGTGTGGATCTCTGGAGCTCTGGAGCTTCGGTCCTCCGGCCCTCTGGATCTTTTGCCTGGTTCTTCCGTAGAAGAGTTTTCTATGTTCTGGCTCCAGGTCTTTGCCAAGAACACTCACGACGGTCTCCGGCGCCTGGTTCTTCCGTAGAAGAGTTTTATATGTACATGCTCCAGGACTTTTGCACGTACACTCACGACTTTTTGCCACTGGCCCGGTTCTTCCAACTTTTGTGGAAGATTTTTGGATGTCCATACCACCAGGCATATGTCATGGACATCCACGAATTCTCTCTGGTGTGGATCTCTGGAGCTCTGGAGCTTCGGTCCTCCGGCCCTCTGGATCTTTTGCCTGGTTCTTCCGTAGAAGAGTTTTCTATGTTCTGGCTCCAGGTCTTTGCCAAGAACACTCACGACGGTCTCCGGCGCCTGGTTCTTCCGTAGAAGAGTTTTATATGTACATGCTCCAGGACTTTTGCACGTACACTCACGACTTTTTGCCACTGGCCCGGTTCTTCCAACTTTTGTGGAAGATTTTTGGATGTCCATACCACCAGGCATATGTCATGGACATCCACGAATTCTCTCTGGTGTGGATCTCTGGAGCTCTGGAGCTTCGGTCCTCCGGCCCTCTGGATCTTTTGCCTGGTTCTTCCGTAGAAGAGTTTTCTATGTTCTGGCTCCAGGTCTTTGCCAAGAACACTCACGACGGTCTGCCCTCGCCTGGTTCTTCCAACTTCCGTGGAAGATTTTTGGATGTCCATACCACCAGGCATAAGTCATGGACACCCTGAGTCTCGTTCATGTGTGGATCTCTGGAGCTCTGGAGCTTCGGTCCTCCGGCCCTCTGGATCTTTTGCCTGGTTCTTCCTTAGAAGAGTTTTATATGTTCTGGCTCCAGGACTTTGCCAAGAACACTCACGACGGTCTGCCCTCGCCTGGTTCTTCCAACTTCCGTGGAAGATTTTTGGATGTCCATACCACCAGGCATAAGTCATGGACACCCACGAATTCTCTCTAGTGTGGATCTCTGGAGCTCTGGAGCTTCGGTCCTCCGGCCCTCTGGATCTTTTGCCTGGTTCTTCCGTAGAAGAGTTTTCTATGTTCTGGCTCCAGGACTTTGCCAAGAACACTCACGACGGTCTGCCCTCGCCTGGTTCTTCCAACTTCCGTGGAAGATTTTTGGATGTCCATACCACCAGGCATAAGTCATGGACACCCTGAGTCTCGTTCGTGTGTGGATCTCTGGAGCTCTGGAGCTCCCGGACACTCCTGGATCTATGGAGCTCCGGTCCTCCGGCCCTCTGGATCTCTGGAGCTCTGGAGCTCTGGAGGTCAGGCCCAAACCTCCAGGATTTTGGAAGGGCCTTTTTCATATTGCCAAGCCGAGTGTGACACCTTTTTCGGCCTGTTTCAGTCCCTCAGGACGGTCTCTCTGGTTCTTTTCACTCCCGAAAATTTTTCTAAGTCCAGCCACACTTAGAAAAAATTCGCTTCAATTCGGGAGAACCAGGGGGACAAGGGGCATTGCAAAAGTACTGTGCCCGAATGTGAGCTCCTTCCGTCGGCCTACTGGGGAGAGAGGGGTCGGTCTTAGGCCTGGAGCTCACATTCAAAATTTTCCTCTCCCTATAATCTTGCCGAAGGCTTTTTGCAGACCACCGGAAATTGCGGGAGTAGGCAAATCATATCCTAGGGGTATTGGTAGACCCAAATCACATGCCTTGGTAGACCCAAATGAGAAGCCCTGGTAGACCTAAAAAATCGAAAAAACGACTATGTCCGACAGGACTTAGTCGTTTTTTCAGAAATTTTCTGAAAAAACGACTAAGTCCTGTCGGACATAGTCATTTTTTCACACTTTTTCGGACTTAGAAAATTTTTTGGACTTAGAAAATTTTTGAGAAGCTCAAAAAAACGACTAAGTCCCGTTGGACATAGTCATTTTTTCAGACTTTTTCTCAAAAAAATGACAGAGTCCTGTCGGACATAGTCATTTTTTCACACTTTTTCCAAAAAAATGACAGAGTCCGTTTTTTTGGACTTAGAATTTTTTTTGGACTTAGAAAATTTTTGAGAACCAGGGCTTTTCACCGGGACTTTTGCCAGTTTGTATCCGAAGGCAGCGCTCCTTCGGACACTTTTCCTGTGACACACCGCTGTTGGACATAGTCATTTTTTCAGACATTTTTGAGAACCAGGATTTTCACCGGGACATTGTCCCATTTCTATCCGAAGATAGTGCATGGTCGGACACTTTTCCTCTCAGCCCCCGCTGAAAGACATAGTCATTTTTCCAAGATTTTTGGACTTAGAATTTTTTTTGGACTTAGAAAATTTTTGAGAACCAGAGCTTTTCACCGGGACATCTGCCCGTTTGTGTCCGAAGGCAGCGCTCCTTCGGACACTTTTCCTGTGACACACCGCTGTTGGACATAGTCATTTTTTCAGACATTTTTGAGAACCAGGATTTTCACCGGGACATTGTCCCATTTGTATCCGAAGGCAGCGCTCCTTCGGATACTTTTTCTCTCAGCCCCCGCTGAAAGACATAGTCGTTTTTTCCAAGATTTTTGGACTTAGAATTTTTTTTGGACTTAGAAAATTTTTTGGACTTAGAAAATTTTTGAGAACCAGAGCTTTTCACCGGGACATCTGCCCGTTTGTGTCCGAAGGCAGCGCTCCTTCGGACACTTTTCCTGTGACACACCGCTGTTGGACATAGTCATTTTTTCAGACATTTTTGAGAACCAGGATTTTCACCGGGACATTGTCCCATTTGTATCCGAAGGCAGCGCTCCTTCGGATACTTTTTCTCTCAGCCCCCGCTGAAAGACATAGTCGTTTTTTCCAAGATTTTTGGACTTAGAATTTTTTTTGGACTTAGAATTTTTTTCGGACTTAGAAAATTTTTGAGAACCAGAGCTTTTCACCGGGACATCTGCCCGTTTGTGTCCGAAGGCAGCGCTCCTTCGGACACTTTTCCTTTGAACCACCGCTGTTGGACATAGTCATTTTTTCAGACATTTTTGAGAACCAGGATTTTCACCGGGACATCTGCCCGTTTGTATCCGAAGGCAGCGCTCCTTCGGATACTTTTTCTCTCAGCCCCCGCTGAAAGACATAGTCGTTTTTTCCAAGATTTTTGGACTTAGAATTTTTTTTGGACTTAGAAAATTTTTTGGACTTAGAAAATTTTTGAGAACCAGAGCTTTTCACCGGGACATCTGCCCGTTTGTGTCCGAAGGCAGCGCTCCTTCGGACACTTTTCCTTTGACACACCGCTGTTGGACATAGTCATTTTTTTGCCATTTTTTTGAGAACCAGGATTTTCACCGGGACATTGTCCCATTTCTATCCGAAGATAGTGCATGGTCGGACACTTTTCCTCTCAGCCCCCGCTGAAAGACATAGTCATTTTTCCAAGATTTTTGGACTTAGAATTTTTTTTGGACTTAGAAAATTTTTGAGAACCAGAGCTTTTCACCGGGACATCTGCCCGTTTGTGTCCGAAGGCAGCGCTCCTTCGGACACTTTTCCTTTGACACACCGCTGTTGGACATAGTCATTTTTTTGCCATTTTTGAGAACCAGGATTTTCACCGGGACATCTGCCCGTTTGTATCCGAAGGCAGCGCTCCTTCGGATACTTTTTCTCTCAGCCCCCGCTGAAAGACATAGTCGTTTTTTCCAAGATTTTTGGACTTAGAATTTTTTTTGGACTTAGAAAAATTTTCGGACTTAGAAAATTTTTGAGAACCAGAGCTTTTCACCGGGACATCTGCCCGTTTGTATCCGAAGACCTCGCTTCTTCGGACACTTTTCCATTGACACACCGCTGTTGGACATAGTCATTTTTTCAGACATTTTTCGAAGAACCAGGATTTTTCACCGGGACATTGTCCCGTTTGTATCCGAAGGCAGCGCTCCTTCGGATACTTTTTCTCTCAGCCCCCGCTGAAAGACATAGTCGTTTTTTCCAAGATTTTTGGACTTAGAATTTTTTTTGGACTTAGAAAAATTTTCGGACTTAGAAAATTTTTGAGAACCAGGAAATTGTCTGGCTCCCTGGAGCTCCGGCCCTCGTGGTTCTCTGGAGCTCCAGCTTTCCTGGTTCTCTGGAGCTCCAGCCCTCCTGGCTCTATGGAGCTCCGGTCCTCCGGCCCTCTGGATCTCTGGAGCTCCGGTAGTCCGGAGCTCCGGCCCTCTGGATCTCTGGATCTCTGGAGCTCCGGTACTCCGGAGCTCCGGCCCTCATGGATCTCTGGAGCTCCGGTACTCCGGAGCTCCGGCCCTCATGGATCTCTGGAGCTCTTGCCCTCCGGAGCTCCGGTCCTCTTGGATCTCTGGTTCTATGGAGCTCCGGTCCTCCGGCCCTCCGGAGCTCCGGTCCTCCGGCCCACTGGATCTCTGGAGCTCCGGCCTTCCAAAAAAATTCTAAGTCCAAAAGTTGGACTTAGAAAAATTTTTGGACTTAGAAAAATTTTCGGACTTAGAAAATTTTTGAGAACCAGGATTTTCACCGGGACATTTGCCCGTTTGTATCCGAAGGCAGCGCTCCTTCGGACACTTTTTCTCTCAGCCCCCGCTGAAAGACATAGCCATTTTTTCGCCCTTTTTTTTCCAAATATTTTCACTTTGAAAAATTCATTAAAATTCAACCGAACCACCTAGGACCGGGGCACTTCGTGAGAAGGATGCCCGAATGTGAGCCTTTTGGATCCCATACCGGCAGAGGACAGGCTCGGCCCGACGCCTGGAGCTCACATTCAAATTTTTCCTCTCCCTATATACTTGCCGAAGGCTTTTTGCAGACCACCGGAAATTGCAGGAGTGGGTGATTTATATGGGTCATGTCTTTCGATCCTTTTCTCCTTCAATGTACCGGTTCTATGGAGCTTCCCTGGAATATGGTTAAAATTGCAGCTCCGAGCTCCATATATTTTTCGAGTTATGGAGCTTTTTGTCGAAAAAGTTGAAAAATTTTCTAAGTCCAAAAAATTTTCTAAGTCCAAAAGTTGGACTTAGAAAATTTTTTGGACTTAGAAAAATTTTGAGAACCAGGAAAGCTCCGGAGCTCCGGGGCTCCGGGGCTCCGGGGCTCCGGGGCTCCGGAGCTCCGGAGCTCCGGAGCTCCGGTCCTCTGGAGCTCCGGAGCTCCGGAGCTCTGGAGCTCCGGAGCTCCGGAGCTCCGGTCCTCTGGAGCTCCGGGGCTCCGGGGCTCCGGTTCTCTGGAGCCCCGGAGCTCCGGTCCTCTGGAGCTCCGGAGCTCCGGAGCTCCGGTCCTCTGGAGCTCCGGAGCTCCGGTCCTCTGGAGCTCCGGAGCTCCGGTCCTCTGGAGCTCCGGAGCTCCGGAGCTCCGGTCCTCTGGAGCTCCGGAGCTCCGAAAATTTTCTAAGTCCAAAAGTTGGACTTAGAAAATTTTTTGGACTTAGAAAATTTTTGAGAACCAGGAAAGCTCCGGGGCTCCGGGGCTCCGGGGCTCTGGAGCTCCGGGGCTCCGGGGCTCTGGAGCTCCGGAGCTCCGGTCCTCTGGAGCTCCGGTTCTCTGGAGCTCCGGAGCTCCGGAGCTCCGGAGCTCCGGTCCTCTGGAGCTCCGGGGCTCCGGTTCTCTGGAGCTCTGGAGCTCTGGAGCTCCGGAGCTCCGGAGCTCCGGGGCTCCGGTTCTCTGGAGCTCCGGAGCTCCGGAGCTCCGGTCCTCTGGAGCTCCGGAGCTCCGGAGCTCCGGAGCTCCGGTCCTCTGGAGCTCCGGAGCTCCGGAGCTCCGGAGCTCCGAAAATTTTCTAAGTCCAAAAGTTGGACTTAGAAAAATTTTTGAGAACCAGGAAAGCTCCGGAGCTCCGGTCCTCTGGAGCTCCGGAGCTCCGGAGCTCTGGGGCTCCGGAGCTCTGGGGCTCCGGAGCTCCGGTTCTCTGGAGCTCTGGAGCTCCGGAGCTCCGGTCCCCTGGAGCTCCGGAGCTCCGGTTCTCCGGAGCTCCGGTTCTACTGGTTGTCCGGAGCTCCGGAGCACCGGAGCTCCGGTCCTCTGGAGCTCCGAAAATTTTCTAAGTCCAAAAGTTGGACTTAGAAAAATTTTTGGACTTAGAAAAATTTTTGAGAACCAGGAAAGCTCCGGAGCTCCGGAGCTCCGGAGCTCCGGAGCTCCGGTCCTCTGGAGCTCTGGAGCTCCGGAGCTCCGGAGCTCCGGTCCTCTGGAGCTCCGGTCCTCTGGAGCTCCGGAGCTCCGGAGCTCCGGAGCTCCGGTCCTCTGGAGCTCCGGAGCTCCGGAGCTCCGGCCCTCTGGAGCTCTGGAGCTCCGGAGCTCCGAAAATTTTCTAAGTCCAAAAGTTGGACTTAGAAAAATTTTTGGACTTAGAAAAATTTTTGAGAACCAGGAAAGCTCCGGAGCTCCGGTCCTCTGGAGCTCCGGTCCTCTGGAGCTCCGGAGCTCCGGAGCTCCGGAGCTCCGGTCCTCTGGAGCTCCGGAGCTCCGGAGCTCCGGAGCTCTGGAGCTCCGGAGCTCTGGAGCTCCGGAGCTCTGGAGCTCCGGAGCTCCGAAAATTTTCTAAGTCCAAAAGTTGGACTTAGAAAAATTTTTGGACTTAGAAAAATTTTTGAGAACCAGGAAAGCTCCGGAGCTCCGGAGCTCCGGAGCTCCGGAGCTCCGGTCCTCTGGAGCTCCGGAGCTCCGGAGCTCCGGTCCTCTGGAGCTCCGGAGCTCCGGAGCTCCGGAGCTCCGGAGCTCCGGTCCTCTGGAGCTCCGGAGCTCCGGAGCTCCGGCCCTCTGGAGCTCTGGAGCTCCGGAGCTCCGGAGCTCCGAAAATTTTCTAAGTCCAAAAGTTGGACTTAGAAAAATTTTTGGACTTAGAAAAATTTTTGAGAACCAGGAAAGCTCCGGGGCTCCGGAGCTCCGGTCCTCTGGAGCTCCGGAGCTCCGGAGCTCCGGTTCTCCGGAGCTCTGGAGCTCCGGTCCTCTGGAGCTCCGGAGCTCCGGGGCTCTGGAGCTCCGGAGCTCCGGAGCTCCGGTCCTCTGGAGCTCCGGAGCTCCGAAAATTTTCTAAGTCCAAAAGTTGGACTTAGAAAAATTTTTGAGAACCAGGAAAGCTCCGGAGCTCCGGAGCTCCGGTCCTCTGGAGCTCCGGAGCTCTGGGGCTCCGGAGCTCTGGGGCTCCGGAGCTCCGGAGCTCCGGTCCTCTGGAGCTCCGGAGCTCCGGTTCTCTGGAGCTCTGGAGCTCCGGAGCTCCGGTCCTCTGGCGCTCCGGAGCTCCGGAGCTCCGGTTCTCTGGAGCTCCGGAGCTCCGGAGCTCCGGCCCTCTGGAGCTCCGAAAATTTTCTAAGTCCAAAAGTTGGACTTAGAAAAATTTTTGGACTTAGAAAAATTTTCGGACTTAGAAAATTTTTGAGAACCAGGATTTTCACCGGGACATTTGCCCGTTTGTATCCGAAGGCAGCGCTCCTTCGGACACTTTTTCTCTCAGCCCCCGCTGAAAGACATAGCCATTTTTTCGCCCATTTTTTTTCAAAGTTTTTCACTTTGAAAAATTCATTAAAATTCAACCGAACCACCTAGGACCGGGGCACTTCGTGAGAAGGATGCCCGAATGTGAACCTTTTGGATCCCATACCGGCAGAGGACAGGCTCGGCCCGACGCCTGGAGCTCACATTCAAATTTTTCCTCTCCCTATATACTTGCCGAAGGCTTTTTGCAGACCACCGGAAATTGCAGGAGTGGGTGATTTATATGGGTCATGTCTTTCGATCCTTTTCTCCTTCCACGTACCGGTTCTATGGAGCTTCCCTGGAATATGGTTAAAATTGCAGCTCCGAGCTCCATATATTTTTCGAGTTATGGAGCTTTTTGTCGAAAAAGTTGAAAAATTTTCTAAGTCCAAAAAATTTTCTAAGTCCAAAAGTTGGACTTAGAAATTTTTTTGGACTTAGAAAATTTTTGAGAACCAGGAAAGCTCCGGAGCTCCGGAGCTCCGGTCCTCTGGAGCTCCGGAGCTCCGGTTCTCTGGAGCTCCGGAGCTCCGGTCCTCTGGAGCTCCGGGGCTCTGGAGCTCCGGAGCTCCGGTCCCCTGGAGCTCCGGAGCTCCGGTTCTCTGGAGCTCCGGAGCTCCGGTTCTCTGGAGCTCCGGAGCTCCGGTCCTCTGGAGCTCCGGAGCTCCGGAGCTCCGGTCCTCTGGAGCTCCGGAGCTCCGGAGCTCCGGTTCTCTGGAGCTCCGGAGCTCCGGTTCTCTGGAGCTCCGGAGCTCCGGTCCTCTGGAGCTCCGGAGCTCCGGAGCTCCGGTTCTCTGGAGCTCCGGAGCTCCGGTTCTACTGGTTGTCCGGAGCTCCGGAGCTCCGGAGCTCCGGAGCTCTGGAGCTCCGGAGCTCCGGAGCTCTGGAGCTCCGGAGCTCCGAAACTCCGGTCCCCTGGAGCTCCGGTCCTCTGGAGCTCCGGTTGTCCGGAGCTCCGGAGCTCCGGAGCTCCGGTTCTCTGGGGCTCCGGAGCTCCGGAGCTCTGGAGCTCTGGAGCCCTGGAGCTCCGGTCCCCTGGAGCTCCGGAGCTCCGGAGCTCCGGTCCCCTGGAGCTCCGGAGCTCCGGTCCTCTGGAGCTCCGGAACTCCGGAGCTCCGGTCCCCTGGAGCTCCGGAGCTCCGGTCCTCTGGAGCTCCGGAGCCCCGGAGCTCCGGTCCCCTGGAGCTCCGGAGCTCCGGAGCTCTGGAGCTCCGGAGCTCTGGAGCTCCGGAGCTCTGGAGCTCCGGAGCTCCGGTCCCCTGGAGCTCCGGAGCTCCGGAGCTCTGGAGCTCTGGAGCCCTGGCGCTCCGGAGCTCTGGAGCTCTGGAGCTCCGGAGCTCCGGTCCTCTGGAGCTCCGGAGCTCCGGAGCTCCGGTCCCCTGGAGCTCCGGTCCTCTGGAGCTCCGGAACTCCGGAGCTCCGGTCCCCTGGAGCTCCGGAGCTCCGGTCCTCTGGAGCTCCGGAGCTCCGGAGCTCTGGAGCTCCGGAGCTCCGGAGCTCCGGAGCTCCGGTCCCCTGGAGCTCCGGAGCTCCGGTTCTCTGGAGCTCCGGAGCTCCGGAGCTCCGGAGCTCTGGAGCTCTGGAGCCCTGGAGCTCCGGAGCTCCGGAGCTCCGGTCCCCTGGAGCTCCGGAGCTCCGGAGCTCTGGAGCTCCGGTCCCCTGGAGCTCTGGAGCTCCGGAGCTCCGGAGCTCTGGAGCTCCGGAGCTCTGGAGCTCCGGAGCTCCGGAGCTCCGGTCCCCTGGAGCTCCGGAGCTCCGGAGCTCCGGTCCCCTGGAGCTCTGGAGCTCCGGAGCTCCGGAGCTCCGGAGCTCCGGCCCCCTGGAGCTCCGGAGCTCCGGAGCTCCGGAGCTCCGGAGCTCCGGCCCTCCGGTTCTACTGGTTGTCCGGAGCTCCGGCCCCCCCTGGATCTATGGAGCTCCAGCCCTCCAAAAAAATTCAAAGTCCAACATTTGGACTTAGAAAATTTTCAGATTCCAATATTTTCCCCTCCCTATATACTTGCCGAAGGCTTTCTCCAGACCTCCGGCAAGTGCGGGAGTAGGCTAGCTCATATCCCATAGGTATTGGTAGACCCAAATGAACTGCCCTGGTAGACCTGAAAAATCGAAAAAATGACTATGTCCTTCGCGACTTAGTCATTTTTTCGACTTTTTTCCAAAAAAATGACAGAGTCCTGTCGGACATAGTCATTTTTTCACACTTTTTCCAAAAAAATGACAGAGTCCTGTCGGACATAGTCATTTTTTCACACTTTTTCCAAAAAAATGACAGAGTCCTGTCGGACATAGTCATTTTTTCACACTTTTTCCAAAAAAATGACAGAGTCCTGTCGGACATAGTCATTTTTTCACACTTTTCGGACTTAGAATATTTTTCGACTTAGAATATTTTTGACAACCAGGGAATCCTGGAGGTATGGAGCTCCGGTCCTCCTGGAGGTATGGAGCTCCGGTCCTCCTGGAGGTATGGAGCTCCGGTCCTCCTGGAGGTATGGAGCTCCGGTCCTCCTGGAGGTATGGAGCTCCGGTCCTTATGGATCTATGGAGCTCTGGTTCTCCTGGAGCTATGGAGCTCCAGCTTTTATGGAGCTTTTCACATTTCCTGGAGGTTTTTTTTCCTCCATGGAAGTCGAATTAAATACATTTTGGTGATTTCTGGAGCTTTTTTCTTCCATGGAAGTCGAATTAAATACACTTTTGCGTTTTATGGAGGTCCTATTTTATACATTTTGGTGATTTCTGGAGCTTTTTTCTTCCATGGAAGTCGAATTAAATACACTTTTGCGTTTTATGGAGGTCCTATTTTATACATTTTGAGCATTTCTGGAGGTTTTTTCTTCCATGGAAGTCGAATTAAATACACTTTTGCGTTTTATGGAGGTCCTATTTTATACATTTTGGTGATTCCTGGAGCTTTTTTCTTCCATGGAAGTCGAATTAAATACACTTTTGCGTTTTATGGAGGTCCTATTTTATACATTTTGGTGATTCCTGGAGCTTTTTTCTTCCATGGAAGTCGAATTAAATACACTTTTAGGTTTTATGGAGGTCCTATTTTATACATTTTGAGCATTTCTGGAGGTTTTTTCTTCCATGGAAGTCGAATTAAATACACTTTTGCGTTTTATGGAGGTCCTATTTTATACATTTTGGTGATTCCTGGAGCTTTTTTCTTCCATGGAAGTCGAATTAAATACACTTTTAGGTTTTATGGAGGTCCTATTTTATACATTTTGAGCATTTCTGGAGGTTTTTTCTTCCATGGAAGTCTATTTTTATACACTTTTACGTTTTATGGAGGTCCTATTTTATACATTTTGAGCATTTCTGGAGGTCTATTCTTCCATGGAAGTCTATTTTTATACACTTTTACGTTTTATGGAGGTCCTATTTTATACATTTTGAGCATTTCTGGAGGTTTATTCTTCCATGGAAGTCTATTTTTATACACTTTTACGTTTTATGGAGGTCCTATTTTATACATTTTGAGCATTTCTGGAGGTTTATTTCTCCATGGAAGTCTATTTTTATACACTTTTACGTTTTATGGAGGTCCTATTTTATACATTTTGAGCATTTCTGGAGGTTTTTTCTTCCATGGAAGTCGAATTAAATACACTTTTAGGTTTTATGGAGGTCCTATTTTATACATTTTGAGCATTTCTGGAGGTTTTTTCTTCCTTGGAAGTCGAATTAAATACACTTTTAGGTTTTATGGAGGTCCTATTTTATACATTTTGAGCATTTCTGGAGGTTTTTTCTTCCATGGAAGTCTATTTTTATACACTTTTACGTTTTATGGAGGTCCTATTTTATACATTTTGAGCATTTCTGGAGGTCTATTCTTCCATGGAAGTCTATTTTTATACACTTTTACGTTTTATGGAGGTCCTATTTTATACATTTTGAGCATTTCTGGAGGTCTATTCTTCCATGGAAGTCTATTTTTATACACTTTTACGTTTTATGGAGGTCCTATTTTATACATTTTGAGCATTTCTGGAGGTTTATTCTTCCATGGAAGTCTATTTTTATACACTTTTACGTTTTATGGAGGTCCTATTTTATACATTTTGAGCATTTCTGGAGGTTTATTTCTCCATGGAAGTCTATTTTTATACACTTTTACGTTTTATGGAGGTCCTATTTTATACATTTTGAGCATTTCTGGAGGTTTTTTCTTCCATGGAAGTCGAATTAAATACACTTTTAGGTTTTATGGAGGTCCTATTTTATACATTTTGAGCATTTCTGGAGGTTTTTTCTTCCTTGGAAGTCGAATTAAATACACTTTTAGGTTTTATGGAGGTCCTATTTTAAACATTTTGGTGATTTCTGGAGGTCTATTTTAATACATTTTAAGAATTTATGGAGGACCATTTTTATACACTTTACCCATTTATGGAGGTCTATTTTAATACATTTTCACCATTTATGGAGGTCTATTTTAATACAATTTCAGCATTTATGGAACTCTATTTTAATACACTTTAACCATTTCTGGAGGTTGAATTAAATACATTGTATGTGAATATGCATGTTTTGGGCCACTATTTTGAACAGAACCATCCTGGATCCTTATTTTTAAACAGAATAGTTAAATATACATTTACCCAGTCATATGAAACTATTTGTGTATAAAATAAACATACAGAACCGATTTAGCCTTTTATTAAGACAAAATATGTGATGTTAAAGTGTCCAATGTTGATGTCATTGATTTAGACATAACACAACTTCTGAACATCCCTGGATGATAATTTTTATACAGAATTGTCAATTATAGATCTCTTTTAATATTGGTTACCATCTTCATGTTAAAAAACAAACCAGAACCGAAATGGACCGGTTCTAATACAGGCATTGTTTTTATCGCAAATTAGCATGTTTTTGAAACTAATTATGGTGGCAAATAGCCCCAGAACGAGCTATAATCTTTATTTTTTCACAGAATGAGCAAAATATATTCCTCTACACAATATTAAAAAATCAAGTTAATAGTATCAACCACAACCGACATGGACCGGTTCTAATACGACAACTTTGCAAAAATAGAGTACCAAAATAGAGGTCATTGATTATTGTATAACTAAGCCCCACAATATGTCTTAATGATTAAACTTTAAAGTATATTAGTAAATATGTCTATATCATCATTGAACACCATTCCTGGGTCAAAACACCAACCAGAACCGAAATGGACCGGTTCTAATAAAGACATTGTTTTTATCGCAATTTAGCATGTTTTTGACCTTTTTTATGATGGCAAATAGCCCCGGAACCATCTATAATATTGATTTTTTCACAGAATGAGCAAAATAGTTACATCTAGACAATATTAAAAAATCAAATTAATAGCATTAACCAGAACTGACCTGGACCGGTTCTAATACGACAACTTTGCAAAAAAAGAGTGCCCAGATAGAGGTCATTGATTATGGTATAACTAAGCCCCAGAATATGTTGTAATAATAAAACTTTAAAGTTTATTAGAAAATCGATATATATCATCATTAGACACCATTCCTGGGTCAAAACACCAACCAGAACCGAAATGGACCGGTTCTAATAAAGACATTGTTTTTATCGCAATTTAGCATGTTTTTGACATTTATTATGATGGCAAATAGCCCCAGAACGAGCTATAATGTTTATTTTTTCACAGAATGAGCAAAATAGTTACATCTACACAATATTAAAAAATCAAATTAATAGCATTAACCAGAACCGACCTGGACCGGTTCTAATTCGACAACTTTGCAAAAAAAGAGTGCCCAGATAGAGGTCATTGATTATGGTATAACTAAGCCCCAGAATATGTTGTAATAATAAAACTTTAAAGTTTATTAGAAAATCGATATATATCATCATTAGACACCATTCCTGGGTCAAAACACCAACCAGAACCGAAATGGACCGGTTCTAATAAAGACATTGTTTTTATCGCAAATTAGCATGTTTTTGAACTTTATTATAGTGGCAATTCGCCCCAGAACCATCTATAATGTTTATTTTTTCACAGAATGACCAAAAGAGTTACCTTTACACAATATAAAAAAATCAAATTAATAACATTAACCAGAACCGACCTGGACCGGTTCTAATTCGACAACTTTGCAAAAATAGAGCACCAAATAAGAGGTCATTGATTATAGTATAACTAAGCCCCAGAACATGCCTTAATGATAAAACTTTAAAGTATATTAGTAAATATGTCTATATCATCATTGAAGACCATTCCTGGGTCAAAACATTAACCAGAACCGAAATGGACCGGTTCTAATAAAGACATTGTTTTTATCGCAAATTAGCATGTTTTTGACCTTTATTATAGTGGCAATTCGCCCCAGAACCATCCTTAATCTTTATTTTTTCACACAATGACCAGAATAGTTACCTCTACACAATATAAAAAAATCAAATTAATAGCATTCTCCAGAACCGACCTGGACCGGTTCTAATACGACAACTTTGCAAAAATAGAGCACCAAATAAGAGGTCATTGATTATAGTATAACTAAGCCCCAGAACATGCCTTAATGATAAAACTTTAAAGTATATTAGGAAATATGTCTATATCATCATTGAAGACCATTCCTGGGTCAAAACACCAACCAGAACCGAAATGGACCGGTTCTAATAAAGACATTGTTTTTATCGCAAATTAGCATGTTTTTGATTTTTATTATAGTGGCAATTCGCCCCAGAACCATCTATAATGTTTATTTTTTCACAGAATGACCAAAATAGTTACATCTACACAATATAAAAAAATCAAATTAATAGCGATAACCAGAACCGACCTGGACCGGTTCTAATACGACAACTTTGCAAAAATAGAGTTCCAAAATAGAGGTCATTGATTATAGTATAACTAAGCTCCAGAACATGCCCTAATGATGAAACTTTAAAGTATATTAGTAAATAGGTCTATATCATCATTAGACACCATTTCTGGGTCAAATAACCAACCAGAACCGAAATGGACCGGTTATAATAAAGACATTGTTTTTATCGCAAATTAGCATGTTTTTGACCTTTATTATGTTGGCAAATAGCCCCAGAACCACTTTTAATCTTTATTTTTTCACAGAATGAGCAAAATAGTGTTATCTACACAATATACAAAATTCAAGTTAATAGCACTAACCAGAACCGACATGGACCGGTTCTAATACGACAACTTTGCAAAAATAGATCACCAAAATAGAGGTCATTGATTATGGTATAACTAAGCCCCAGAATATGTCTTAATGATAAAATTTTAAAGTCTATTTGTAAATATGTCTATATCATCATTGAACACCATTTCTGGGTCAAAACACCAACCAGAACCGAAATGGACCGGTTCTAATAAAGACATTGTTTTTATCGCAAATTAGCATGTTTTTGACCTTTATTATAGTGTCAAATAGCCCCAGAACCATCTATAATGTTTATTTTTGCACAGAATGACCAAAAGAGTTACCTTTACACAATATAAAAAAAATCAAATTAATAGCATTAACCAGAACCGACCTGGACCGGTTCTAATACGACAACTTTGCAAAAATAGATCACCAAAATAGAGGTCATTGATTATGGTATAACTAAGCCCCAGAATATGTCTTAATGATAAAATTTTAAAGTCTATTAGTAAATATGTCTATATCATCATTGAACACCATTTCTGGGTCAAAACACCAACCAGAACCGAAATGGACCGGTTCTAATAAAGACATTGTTTTTATCGCAAATTAGCATGTTTTTGACCTTTATTATAGTGTCAAATAGCCCCAGAACCATCTATAATGTTTATTTTTGCACAGAATGACCAAAAGAGTTACCTTTACACAATATAAAAAAAATCAAATTAATAGCATTAACCAGAACCGACCTGGACCGGTTCTAATACGACAACTTTGCAAAAATAGATCACCAAAATAGAGGTCATTGATTATGGTATAACTAAGCCCCAGAATATGTCTTAATGATAAAATTTTAAAGTCTATTAGTAAATATGTCTATATCATCATTGAACACCATTTCTGGGTCAAAACACCAACCAGAACCGAAATGGACCGGTTCTAATAAAGACATTGTTTTTATCGCAAATTAGCATGTTTTTGACCTTTATTATAGTGTCAAATAGCCCCAGAACCATCTATAATGTTTATTTTTTCACAGAATGACCCAAAGAGGTACCTTTACACATAATAAAAAAATCAAATTAATAGCATTAACCAGAACCGACCTGGACCGGTTCTAATACGACAACTTTGCAAAAATAGAGTATTAAAATAGAGGTCATTGATTATGGTATAACTAAGCCCCAGAACATGCCTTAATGATAAAACTTTAAAATATATTAGAGAATATACTAACATTATCATTAAACACAAATTTTGTGTCAATACACCAACCAGAACCGAGATGGACCGGTTCTAATAAAGACATTGTTTTTATCGCAAATTAGCATGTTTTTGACACTTATTATGGTGACAAATAGCCCCAGAACCATCTATAATCTTTATTTTATCACAAAATGACCAAAATAGTTACCTCTATACAATATAAAAAATTCAAGTTAATAGCACTAACCAGAACCGACATGGACCGGTTCTAATACGACAACTATGCAAAAATAAAGTACCCAAATAGAGGTCATTGATTATAGTATAACTAAGCCCCAGAATAGGTTACAATGATAAAACTTTAAAATATATTAGAAAATAAATTCCTTACATCATTAGACACCATTCCTGGGTCTAAAAACCAACCAGAACCGAAATGGACCGGTTCTAATAAAGACATTGTTTTTATCGCAAATTAGCATGTTTTTGACACTTATTATGGTGACAAATAGCCCCAGAACCATCTATAATCTTTATTTTTTCACAAAATGACCAAAATAGTTACCTCTATACAATATAAAAAATTCAAGTTAATAGCACTAACCAGAACCGACATGGACCGGTTCTAATACGACAACTATGCAAAAATAAAGTACCCAAATAGAGGTCATTGATTATAGTATAACTAAGCCCCAGAACATGTTTTAATGATGAAACTTTAAATTATATTAGAAAATATAGTAACATTATTATTAGACACCATTTTTGTGTCAATACACCAACCAGAACCGAAATGGACCGGTTATAATGCAACCCCTTTTTTTTATCGCAAATTAGCATGTTTTTGACCTTTATTATAGTGGCAAATAGCCCCAGAACCTTTCTTAGTCTTCATTTTTTCAGAGAATAAGCAAAATAGTTTCAACTACACAATATAAAAAATTCAAGTTAATAGCATTAACCAGAACTGACATGTACCGGTTCTAATACAACAACCATGCAAAATCTTAGTTGTCAATTGGAGGTCATTGATTATAGTATAACTCTGCCCCAGAACATGCCCTAATGATAAAACTTTATATAATATTAGAAAATACATCTACATCATCATTAGAAACCATTCCCAGGTCAAATAACCCACCAGAACCGAACCAAACCTCTTATAATGCAACCACTAAGTTTATCGCAAATTAGCATGTTTTTGATACTATTTATGGTGGGAAATAGTCCCAGAATGTCCCTGAAAGTTTATTTCTTCACAAATAAGTCATTTATACAATTCCCCAGAGATATGACAAAGTCCCCGTGCAAATACATCCACCAGAACCGAAATGGACCATTTCTAATACAGGCATTATGTTAAATCAAGTGTTCCAGTTAATGACACTATTTATTGTATAAAATATCTCCAGAACATCCCTGGATGAATATTTTTACACAGAATTATCAACAATACATATACCTACATATTTAAAAGCATTCCCAGTTTAAAACAATAACCAAAACCGACTAAACCTTATTATAATGCATGCACAATTTTATCGCAAATAGCCATGATTTATAATACTATTTATGGTGGTAGAAATCACCAGAATGTCCCTGAAAGTTAATTTTTTCACCAATATGTCAATAATACACCCCTTTATCTATAAAAAAAATCCCAACTGAAAATAACCCTTCAGAACCGAAATGGACCGTATTTAATACAGGCACCTACAATTCAATCATCAAATTTTCCTCGTACCAAGAGCATTTCCAGGCTGAATATCCAACCAGAACTGGTTATTTTGATAGAAAAAGATGTAATATAGACCCAGCAAATATTCAGGCACTTTACCCCGTGTAAATACACCCACCAGAACCGTTTTTAAACCCGTTTTTATACACTACCGTAAGCAAGTACGCTTTGGACGCTGTTGGGAAAAGGGAAAAAGATGCCCTCCTGTGGACACTTTTTGTCATTACATGCCGTAAGGTATCGAACTTTTGGACGTTTTAAGCAACCCCTGGACCTAGCGATTCGGTTCTTTTGGATTCAATCTACTCTAATAAGTGTCCTCTTATTTTAGAAACAAATTTGGAGTCTATAGGACATTCAGGAAAAAAATAAGACTCCTATTTATGGTTGTATTCTCACTACCAATAATAACCCCATTTGACACACTATTTATGCTATAAAATAGCACCAGAATGTCACTGGATGATAATTTTTTCACCATTTAGTCATAAATACATCCTGAATTCATTCAGAACACATAAATATTTAAAATAACCCCCCAGAATCAAATTGAACCGATTTTAATGTGGGCAATATGCACTGTTCTGTACACTATTGATGCTATAAAATAGCCCCAGAATGTCACTGGATGATGATTTCTTCACTATTTAGTCATAAATACATACTGAATTCATTGAAATACAAAATGATGTCAAATAACCCTCCACAACCAAAATGGACCTTATTTAATACAGGCACCTACAATTCAATCATCAAATTTTCCTCGTACCAAGAGCAATTCCAGGCTGAATATAAACCTAAAACTGATTCTTTTGATATAAAAAGATGTAATATAAACCTAGGAAATATTCAGGAACTTTACCCCGTGTAAATTGACCCATCAGAACCGTTTTGGACCGGTTTTTTATACATTACCGTACGCAAGTACGCTTTGGACGCTGTTGGGAAAAGGGAAAAAAGATGCCCTCCTGTGGACACTTTTTGTCATTACATGCCGTAAGGTATCGAACTTTTGGACGTTTTAAGCCACCCCTGGACTTAGCGATTCGGTTCTTTTGGACTCAATCTATTCTAAATAATGTTTACTTATTTTAGAAACAAATTTGGAGTCTATAGGACATTCAGGAAAAAAATAAGCCTCCTATTTATGGTTGTATTCTCACTACCAATAATAACCCCATTTGACACACTATTTATGCTATAAAATAGGCCCAGAATGTCACTGGATGATAATTTTGACACTATTTAGTCATAAATACATCCTGATTTCATTCAGAATACATAATTATGTAAAATAACTCTCCAGAACCAAATTGGACCGATTTTTTAATAGGCAATATGCACTGTTCTGTACACTATTTATGGTATGAAATAGGCCCAGAATATAACTGGATGAATATTTTTGACACTATTTAGTTACAAATACATACACTTAGTGATTTGACAACATTATTAGTTAAAATGACCATACAGAACTTATATTACCCAGTTTTAATACAACCAGCATGTCAAATAAAGTAGTCATATGGAGGTCATTCATTATGGTATAACAAAAGCCCAGAACATAACTGGATGATTATTTTTAGATAGAATAGTCAAATATACATCCTTATCATCATTGAAAACCATTTATAACTAAATACACCCACCAGAACAAAGTGGGCCTAGTTCAAATACAGGCACTATTTTTTAACACAAATTTGCATGTTTTTGACACTTATTAATGTGGCAAATAGCCCCAGAACCAGCCAGGATGATTATTTTTACAAAGAATAATGTTAATACATACACCAACATAATTGACACAAATTCTTTGTTAATAACATCATTCAGAACCTACATGGACCAGTTGTAATACAAGAAAAAGCCAAAATATAGTGCTCAAATAGAGGTCATTCATTATGGTATAACAAAGCTTCAGAACATGCCTGGAAGATAAAACTTTAAATTATATTAGAAAATACATTCCCATCATCATTGCAAACAAGTTTTGTGTAAATACACCAACCAGAACCGAAATGGACCGGTTATAATAAAGACATATTTTTTATCGCAAATTAGCATGTTTTGGACACATTTTATAGTGGCAAATATCATCAGAACATAATTGGATCTTGATTTTTGCACAGAATGATAAAGACACATTTATCTACATGCAGTAAAAACCCCTAGTTAACAGCATCAACCAGAACCGAGTGGGCTCGGTTCTAATACCAAAAAACTTGCAAAATAAAATGCAAAAACTGAGGTCATTGATTATAGTATAACAATGCCCCAGAACATGCCTGGATGATAAAACTTTGAATCATATTAGCAAATACATTCTTTTCATCATTGGACACAAAATCCAGGCAAATACACCCACCAGAACCGAAATGGACCGGTTATAATGTAACCCTTATTTTTATCGCAAATTAGCATGTTTTGGACACATTTTATGTTGGCAAATAGCCCCAGAACCATCATGGATCTTTATTTTTGCACAGAATGATTAAGACACATTTATCTACATGCAGTAAAAACCCCTAGTTAACAGCATCAACCAGAACCGAGTGGGCTCGGTTCTAATACCAAAAAACTTGCAAAATAAAATGCAAAAACTGAGGTCATTGATTATAGTATAACAATGCCCCAGAACATGCGTGGATAATAAAACTTTAAATTATATTAGCAAATACATCCCTTTCATCATTGGACACAAAATCCAAGCAAATACACCCACCAGAACCGAAATGGACCGGTTAGAATGCAACCCTATTTTTTATCGCAATTAAGCATGTTTTTGACATTTATTATAGTGCCAAATAACCCCAGAACAATCCAGGATCTTGATTTTTACACAGAATGATCAAAACACATGTATCTACACGCAGTAAAAATTCCTGGTTAACAGCATTAACCAGAACCGAGTGGGCTCGGTTCTAATACCAAAAAACTTGCAAAATAAAATGCAAAAATTGAGGTCATTGATTATGGTATAACAAAGCCTCAGAACATGCCTGAATAACAAAACTTTGAAATATATTAGCAAATACATTGTTATCATCATTGGACACAAGTTTCATGCAAATACCCCCACCAGAACCGAAATGGACCGGTTATAATGCAACCCTTATTTTTTTCGCAAATTAGCATGTTTTGGACACTTATTATGATGTCAAATAGCCCTAAAACAATCCTGGATCTTGATTTTTACAGAGAATGATCAAAACACATGTATCTACATGTAGTAAAAACACCTGGTTAACAGCACCAACCAGAACCGAGTGGGCTCGGTTCTAATAGAAAAAACTTGCAAAATAAAATGCAAAATTTGAGGTCATTGATTATGATTAAAATAAGCTCCAGAACATCACAGGATGATAAATTTTACACATATTAGTACAAAAGACGTGCACCTCATCATTAGACAAAGGCTATAGCCATATAAACCCACCAGAACCGAAATGGACCGATTATAATGCAACCCTATTTTTTATCGCAATTAAGCATGTTTTTGACCTTTATTATAGTGGCAAATAGCCCCAGAACAATCCAGGATCTTGATTTTTACACAGAATGATCACAACACATGTATCTATATGTTATTAAAACCCCTGGTTAACAGCACCAAACAGAACTGAGTGGGCTTGGTTCTAATACAAAAAACTTGCAAAATAAAATGCAAAAATTGAGGTCATTGATTATGGTATAACTAAGCTCCAAAACATCACAGGATGATAAATTTCACACATATTATTCAAAAAGACATTACCATTTAATTTAACACAAGTTTCAGGAAAATAAACCCACCAAAACCGAATTGGACCGGTTATAATGCAACCCTTATTTTTATCGCAAATTAGCATGTTTTGAACACATTTTATGTTGGCAAATAGCCCCAAAAGCATCCTGGATGATAATTTTTTTCACAGAATACGCAAAATAGATTAGTCTACACAATATAAAAAATTCTGGTTAATCAGAATAACCAGAACCGAGTGGACTCGGTTTTAATACAACATCCATGCAAAAACACAGTACCCAAATGGAGGTCATTGATTATGGTATAATTAAGGTCCAGAACATGTTAAGATGATAATTTTGAAACCATTTAGTCAATAAGACATTCTTATCATCATTGGACATCATTTCCAGGTCAAACTATCAACCAGAACCAACTGGGCCTTGTTTAATTAAAGGCAACATTTTATCGCAAATAAGCATGTTTTTGACACTATTTATAGTAAAAATTAGTCCCAGAACATCCCTGGATGATTATTTTTACACAAATCAGTCATTATTACATCCACACAGAGATAAAATAAAATCCCAAATCAAAATAACACTCCAGAACCAAAAATGGACCGTTTTTAATACAGGCACTATACTATATCAAATGCCCATGTTTATGACACTATTTATGATATAAAATAGTCCCAGAACATTACTGGATCTTTATTTTTACACAGAATAAGCTAGATACATCCCTTTACACATTTAAAACAATTCCTGGTTAATAGAACTAACCAGAACCGACTGGACCTTATTATAATGCATGCACAATTTTATCGCAAATTGCCATGATTTATGATACTATTTAAGGTGGTAAAAATCACCAGAATGTCCCTGAAAGTTATTTTTTTCACCAATCTGTCAACAAAACATCTACCTAAATAGAGAAAAAAATCTTAAATCAAAATAACCCCCCAAAACTGAAATGGACCGGTTTTAATACAGGCAACTACAATTCAGTCATCAAATTTTCCTCGTACCAAAGGTATTTCCTGGCTGAATATCCAAACAGAACTTGTTATTTTGATATAAAAAGATGTAATATAGACCTAGGAAATATTCAGGCACTTTTCCCGGTGTAAATTGACCCATCAGAACCGTTTTGGACCCGTTTTTATACACTACCGTAAGTTTTGGACGATTGACGCTGTTTGGAAAAGGGAAAAAGATGCCCTCCTGTGGACACTTTTTGTCATTACACGCCGTAAGGTATCGAACTTTTGGACGTTTTAAGCAGCCCCTGGACTTAGCGATTCGGTTCTTTTGGACTCAATCTATTCTAAATAATGTTTACTTATTTTAGAAACAAATTTGGAGTCTATAGGACATTCAGGAAAAAAATAAGCCTCCTATTTATGGTTGTATTCATCACTACTCATAATAACACCATTTGACACACTATTTCTTGTATAAAATAACCCCAGAATGTCACTGGATGAATATTTTTACACTATTTAGTCATAAATACGTCTCCCATGATATTAGATTACATTAATGTGTAAAACTAAATACCAGAACCAAAATGGACTTATTTTAACACTGTCAATGTGTTTATTGAATTGAGGCATGTTTTGAACACTATTTGTAGGATAAAATAGCCCCAGAATCATCATGCATCTTTATTTTTTCACAAGTTAGTCATAAATACATGCACAAATGAATAAGACCACATAAATAGGTAAAATACTCATCCAGAACTAAATTGGACTGATTTTATTGTAGGCAATATACATGTTTTGTACACTATTTATGGTATAAAATAGCCCCAGAATATCCCTGGATGATTATTTTTACACAAATTAGTAAGAAATACATCCACCAAGTAATTTTAACACATTCCCACTTGAAATGATCCTCAAAAAACAAATTGGACCCATTTTATTACAGGTTATATGCATGTTTTGTACAATTTGTATGGTATCAAAAGCTTTTCCGAGCTAAATATTAACTTGTAACCGGTTATTTTGATATAAAAAGATGTAATATAGACTCAGCAAATATTCAGGCACTTTTCCCCGTGTAAATTGACCCACCAGAACCGTTTCCAACCCGTTTTTATACACTACAGTACGCATTGGACGCTGTTGGGAAAAGGGAAAAAGATGCCCTCCTGTGGACACTTTTTGTCATTACACGCCGTACGGTATCGAACTTTTGGACGTTTTAAGCATCCCCTGGACCTAGCGATTCGGTTTTTTTGCACTCAATCTATTCTAATTAATGTCCTCTTATTTTAAAAACAAATTTGGAGTCTATAGGACATTCAGGAAAAAAATAGGACTACTATTTATGGTTGTATTCATCACTACTAATAATAACCCCATTTGACACACTATTTCTTGTATAAAATAGGCCCAGAATGTCACTGGATGAATATTTTTACACTATTTAGTCATAAATACGTCTCCCATGATATTAGATTACATTCATGTGTAAAAATAACAACCAGAACCAAAATGGACTTATTTTAACACTGTCAATGTGTTTATTGCATAGAGGCCTGTTTTCAACAGTATTTATAGGATAAAACAGCCCCAGAATCATCCTAGATCTTTATTTTTTCACAAGTTAGTCATAAATACATACACAAATGAATAAAACCACATAAATAGTTAAAATATTCATCCAGAACCAAATTGGACTGATTTTAATGTAGGCAATATACATGTTTTGTACACTATTTAATGTATGAAATAGCCCCAGAATGTCCCTGGATGAATATTTTTTGACACTATTTAGTTAGAGATACATACACTTAGTGATTTGACCACATTCTTAGTTAAAATGACTATCCAGAACTTATATGACCAACTTCTAATACAACCAGCATGTCAAATAAAGTAGTCATATAGAGGTCATACTTTATGGTATAACAAAGCTTCAGAATATGCCTGGATGATAATTTTTATACAGAATAGTTAAAAATACATCCTTATCATCATTGAACACCATTTATAACTAAATAAACCCACCAGAACCAAATGGGCCTAGTTCAAATACAGGCACTATTTTTAACACAAATTTGCATGTTTTTGACACTATTTATGGTGGCAAATTGTCCCAGAACATGCCAGGATGATTATTTTTACACAAAATAATGTAAATACATACACACACATAATAGACAATAATTCTGGTTTATAACATCATTCAGAACCGATATGGACTAGTTCTAATACATGAAAATGTGCAAGATATAGTGCTGAAATAGAGGTCATTCATTATAGTATAATAAAGTTTCAGAACATGTCTGGATGATAATTTTTATACAAAATAGTCAATCATACATTCCCATCATCATTAGAAACAAGTTTTGAGTAAATACACCAACCAGAACCGAAATGGACCCGTTCTAATACAAGCACTATTTTTATCGCAAATATACACTTTTTGACACTATTTGTGATGGCAAATAGCCCCAGAATGTCCCTGGAAGTTTATTTTTTCACAGAATGATGATAATACATCTACCTAAAAGTGGGTAAAAATTCTGGTTTATAGCAATTTCCAGAACCGACATGGACCGGTTCTAATACAACAAACATGCAAAAATAAAGTACACAATTAGAGGTCATTGATTTGGACATTACAAAGGCCCTGAACATCCCTGGATGATGAATTTTATATAGAATTGTCAATAATAGATCCATTTCATCATTGGACACAAATCCTGAGTAAATACACCTACCAGAACCGAAATGGACCGGTTATAATACAGGCAATGATTTTATCGCAAATTAGCATGTTTTGGACACATTTTCTAACATAAAATTGCCCCAGAACCATCTTGGATCTTCATTTTTACAAAGAATGATAAAAACACATTCATCTACATTGGGTAAAAACGCCTGGTTAACAGCACCAACCAGAACCGAGTAAGCTCGGTTCTAATACAAAAAAATTGCAAAATAAAGTAAAAAAATAGATGTCATTTAATATGATATTACAAAGCCCCAGAACATGTCTGAATGACAAAATTTTAAATAACATTAGAAAACACATTCACATTATCATTGGAAACCGATCCTGGGTCAATACACTAACCAGAACCGAAATGGACCGGTTCTAATGCAACCCTTATTTTTATCGCAAATTTGCATGTTTTGAACATATTTTATAGTGGCAAATTGCCCCAGGACCATCTTGGATGTTAATTTTTTCACAGAATGTTGCTAATACATAAACTCACATTATCTAAAAAATTCTGGTTAATAGCATCAACCAGAACCGAGTAAGCTCGGTTCTAATACAAAAAACTTGCAAAATAAATTGCAAAAACTGAGTTCCTTGATTATGGTATAACAAAGCTTTACAACATCATTAAGTGATAATTTTTACACATATTAGTCAAAAAGACATCAATGTCATTAATAGATACAAGTTCCAGGCAAATACAAACACCAGAACCGAAATGGACCGGTTATAATGCAACCCTTATTTTTATCGCAAATTAGCATGTTTTGGACATTTATTATAGTATAAAATAGCCCCAGAACCATCCTGGATATTGATTTTTTTCACAGAATGTTGCTTATACATTTACTCACATATTTTTAAAAAATCTGGTTAATAGCACCAACCAGAACCGAGTTGGCTCGGTTCTAATACCAAAAAATTGCAAAATAAATTGTGAAAACTGAGTTCATTGATTATGGTATAACACAGCTTTAAAACATCACTAAGTGTTAATTTTTACACATCTTAGTCAAAAAGACATCCATGTCATCAAAAGACACAGGTTTTAGGCAAATACACACACCAGAACCGAAATGGACCGGTTATAATGCAACCCTTATTTTTATCGCAAATTAGCATGTTTTTGACATTTATTATAGTGCCAAATAGCATCAGAACCATCCTGGATGTTGATTTTTTCACAGAATGATAAAAACACATTCATATACATGATGTAAAAACCCCTGGTTAACAGCACCAACCAGAACTGAGTGGGCTCGGTTCTAATACAAAAAACGTGCAAAATAAAGTTAAGAATTAGACATCTTTGAATATGATATTACAAAGCTTCAAAACATCCCTGGATGATGAATTTTATACAGAATTGTCAAAAACACGTTACCATTATAAATGAAAAAAGATTTTGGCCAAATACACCCACCAGAACCGAAATGGACCGGTTATAACACAACCCATAATTTTATCGCAAATTAGCATGTTTTGGACATTTATTATGGTGCCAAATAGCCCCAGAACCATCCTGGATGTTGATTTTTTCACAGAATGATTACAATACATCCAGCAACAACATATAAAAAGTTCTGATTAATAACACAAACCAGAACCGAGAAGGCTCGGTTCTAATACAAAAAAACGTGCAAAATAAAGTACAAAATTAGACGTCATTGATTATGATATTACAAAGGCCCAGAACATGTCTGGATGATAATTTTTATACAGAATTGTCAAAAATACATCACTTTCATCAATGAACAAAGATTTTGGGCAAATACACCCACCAGAACCGAAATGGACCGGTTATAATGACACCCGTATTTTTATCGCAAATTAGTATGTTTTGGACATTTATTATAGTGACAAATAGCATCAGAACCATCCTGGATGTTGATTTTTTCAAAGAATAAGCAAAATACATTGCCAAATACAATGAAAAAAATTCCCAGTTAAAACAACACTCCAGAACCGAAATGGACCGGTTATAATGCAACCACCATGCAAAAACACAGTACCCAAATGGAGGTCATTGATTATAGAATATTAAAACTCCAGAACATCACTGGATGATAAATTTTACACCATTTAATCAAAAACACATTCCTTTATTCAATGGACACCATCCACATGTCAAACCATCAACCAAAACCAACTGGACCTGGTTCAAATACATGCAACATTTTATCGCAAATAAGCATGTTTTTGTACACTATTTATGGTAAAAAAATAGTCCCAGAACGTCCCTAAAAGTTTATTTCTTCACAAATCATTCATTAATACATCCACCCAGAGATAAGACAAAGTCCTGAATCTAAATAACCTTCCAGAACCAAAATGGACCGTTTTTAATACAAGGCAATATGCTATATCAAGTGCCAGTGTTTATGACACTATTTATGGTATAAAATAGTCCAAGAACATTATTAAATCTTTATTTTTACACAGCACAAGTATAATACATCCCTTTACACATTTGACACAATTCCCAGTTAAAAACAACAACTAGAACCGACTGGACCTTATTATAATGCATGCATCATTTTAGCGAAAATAGGCATGATTTAGGCTACTATTTATAGTGATAAAAAATCAACAGAATGTCCCTGGAAGTTAATTTTTTCACCAATTTGTCAATAATACACCCCTTTATATATAGAAAAAAATTTTAAATTAAAATAACCCTCCAGAACCGAAATGGACTGTATTTAATACAGGCAACTACAATTCAGTCATCCATTTTTACTCGTACCAAAAGCATTTCCCGGCTGGATATACATTCAAAAATGATTCTTTTGATAAAAAAAGAAGATATATAGTCCCAGCAAATATTTAGGCACTTTACCCCGTCTTAATTGACCCAAGAGAACCGTTTTTAACCAGTTTTTTTATACAGTACCGTAAGAAATGGACGAGAGACGCTGTTTTGGAAAAGGGAGAAAAGATGCCCTCCTGTGGACACTTTTTGTCATTACAAGTCTGGAAAAGGGAGAAAAGATGCCCTCCTGTGGACACTTTTTGTCATTACAATTGTTAAAATAAACCCTTTTTATGGCTAAAATACGTTCCCTGGGCTCATTTAAAGTGTTTAAAAATACAGAATAGATTAAATTAAACTCGAGTCATTATATTTCATCATTTAAATACATTTTAGTCATTAATTTAATCCATTTTAATGGTTTTAAGGGCTTTCTATTATTAAATATGCTTGTTTTAGACAGTAGTTATGGTCAGATATAGCCCCAGAACAAGCCAGGATGATAATTTTTGACACAAAATGATAGAAAATACATCCAACCAGAGATATGACCACATACATAGGTAAAATAACCTTCCAGAAACGAACCAGATCTATTATAATACAATCACTATTATAATTGGAAATATTACTGTCTACTGTACCAACCCCTAACAAAAAACATAACCCCTAACAATAACCCAAACCCTAACAGTAACCCCTAACAGTAACCAAAACCCCTAACAGTAACCCCTAACAATAACAATAACCCCTAACAATAACCAAAACCCCTAACAATAACCCCAAACCCTAACAGTAACCCCTAACAATAACCAAAACCCCTAACAGTAACCCCTAACAATAACCAAAACCCCTAACAATAACATAAACCCTAACAGTAACCCCTAACAATAACCAAAACCACTAACAGTAACCCCTAACAATAACCATAACCCCTAACAATAACATAAACCCTAACAGTAACCCCTAACAATAACCAAAACCACTAACAGTAACCCCTAACAATAACCATAACCCCTAACAATAACAGTAACCCCTAACAATAACCAAAACCCCTAACAATAACCCCAACAACAACCAAAACCCCTAACAGTAACCAAAACCCCTAACAATAACCCCAAACCCTAACAGTAACCCCTAAAAGTAACCAAAACCCCTAACAATAAACAAAAACCCTTACAGTAACCCCTAACATTAACCAAAACCCCTAACAATAACCATAACCCCTAACAATAACAGTAACCCCTAACAATAACCAAAACCCCTAACAGTAACCCCTAACAGTAACCATAACCCCCTAACAGTAACCACAACCCCTAACAGTAACCCCTAACAATAACCATAACCCCTAACAATAACACTAACCCTAACAATAACCAAAACCCCTAACAGTAACCCCTAACAATAACTAAAACCCTAACAATAACCAAAACCCCTAACAATAACCCCAAACCCCAACAGTAACCCCTAACAATAACCAAAACCCCTAACAATAACCATAACCCCTAACAGTAACCCCTAACAATAACAGTAACCCCTAACAATAACAATAACCCCTAACAATAACAGTAACCCCTAACAATAACCCAAACCCCTAACAGTAACCCCTAACAATAACCAAAACCCTAACAATAACCAAAACCCCTAACAGTAACCCCTAACAATAACCATAACCCCTAACAATAACCCAAACCCTAACAGTAACCCCTAACAATAACCAAAACCCTAACAATAACCAAAACCCCTAACAGTAACCCCGAACAATAACCAAAACCCCTAACAGTAACCCCTAACAATAACAATAACCCCTAACAACAACCCCTAACAATAACAATAACCCCTAACAATAACCAAAACCCCTAACAATAACACTAACCCCTAACAGTAACCCCTAACAATAACCAAAACCCTAACAATAACCAAAACCCCTAACAGTAACCCCGATCAATAACCAAAACCCCTAACAGTAACCCCTAACAATAACAATAACCCCTAACAACAACCCCTAACAATAACAATAACCCCTAACAATAACCAAAACCCCTAACAATAACACTAACCCCTAACAGTAACCCCTAACAATAACCAAAACCCTAACAATAACCAAAACCCCTAACAGTAACCCCGAACAATAACACTAACCCCTAACAATAACACTAACCCCTAACAGTAACCCCTAACAATAACCAAAACCCTAACAATAACACTAACCCCTAACAGTAACCCCTAACAATAACCAAAACCCTAACAATAACCAAAACCCCTAACAGTAACCCCGAACAATAACACTAACCCCTAACAATAACACTAACCCCTAACAGTAACCCCTAACAATAACCAAAACCCTAACAATAACCACAACCCCTAACAATAACCCCAAACCCTAACAATAACCCCAAACCCTAACAGTAACCCCTAACAATAACACTAACCCCTAACAGTAACCCCTAACAATAACCAAAACCCCTAACAGTAACCCCTAACAATAACCAAAACCCCTAACAATAACCCAAACCCTAACAGTAACCCCAAACCCTAACAGTAACCCCTAACATTAACCCAAACCCTAACAGCAACCCCTAACAATAACCAAAACCCCTAACAGTAACCCCAACCCCTAACAATAACCCCAAACCCTAACAGTAACCCCTAACAATAACCACAACCCCTAACAATAACCCCAAACCCTAACAATAACCCCAAACCCTAACAGTAACCCCTAACAATAACACTAACCCCTAACAGTAACCCCTAACAATAACCAAAACCCCTAACAGTAACCCCTAACAATAACCAAAACCCCTAACAATAACCCAAACCCTAACAGTAACCCCAAACCCTAACAGTAACCCCTAACATTAACCCAAACCCTAACAGCAACCCCTAACAATAACCAAAACCCCTAACAGTAACCCCAACCCCTAACAATAACCCCAAACCCTAACAGTAACCCCTAACAATAACACTAACCCCTAACAGTAACCCCTAACAATAACCAAAACCCCTAACAATAACCAAAACCCCTAACAATAACCCCTAACCATAACCCCAACCCCTGACCTTTGACCTTTGACCTCCTTAGGTCAAAGGTCAAAGGTCAAAGGTCAAAGGTTAGGGGTAGGGTTAGGGTTAGGGTTTGGGTTAGGGTTAGGGGGATGGTTGGGGTTATGGTTAGGGTTATGGTTGGGGTTACGGTTAGGGGTATGTTTGGGGTTAGGGTTGGGGGTATGTTTGGGGTTAGGGTTGGGGTTAGGGTTGGGGTTAGGGTTAGGGTTGGGGTTAGGGTTGGGGTTAGGGTTGGGGTTAGGGGTATGTTTGGGGTTAGGGTTGGGGTTAGGGGTATGTTTGGGGTTAGGGTTGGGGTTAGGGTTGGGGTTAGGGTTAGGGGTATGTTTGGGGTTAGGGTTGGGGTTAGGGGTATGTTTGGGGTTAGGGTTGGGGGTATGTTTGGGGTTGGGGTTATGGTTAGGGTTATGTTTGGGGTTAGGGGTATGTTTGGGGTTAGGGGTATGTTTGGGGTTAGGGTTGGGGGTATGTTTGGGGTTAGGGTTGGGGTTAGGGGTATGTTTGGGGTTAGGGTTGGGGTTAGGGTTGGGGTTAGGGTTGGGGTTAGGGTTAGGGGTATGTTTGGGGTTGGGGTTAGGGTTAGGGGTATGTTTGGGGTTAGGGTTGGGGTTAGGGTTATGTTTGGGGTTAGGGTTAGGGGTATTTTTGGGGTTGGGGTTATGGTTAGGGTTATGTTTGCGGTTAGGGTTGGGGTTAGGGGTATGTTTGGGGTTGGGGTTATGGTTAGGGTTATGTTTGGGGTTAGGGGTATGTTTGGGGTTGGGGTTAGGGTTAGGGTTATGTTTGGGGTTGGGGTTAGGGTTAGGGGTATGTTTGGGGTTGGGGTTATGGTTAGGGTTATGTTTGGGGTTAGGGGTATGTTTGGGGTTGGGGTTAGGGTTAGGGTTATGTTTGGGGTTGGGGTTATTGTTAGGGTTATGTTTGGGGTTGGGGTTAGGGTTGGGGTTATGGTTAGGGGTATGGTTGGGGTTAGGGTTAGGGTTTATGTTAGGGGTTAGGGTTTATGTTAGGGTTTTTGTTAGGGTTAGGGTTTATGTGAGGGGTTAGGGTTTTTGTTGGGGGTTTGTGTTATTGTTAGGGGTTAGGGTTTATGTTAGGGTTGCTGTTTGGGGTTAGGGTTTATGTGAGGGGTTAGGGTTTATGTGAGGGGTTAGTGTTATTGTTAGGGTTTATGCGAGGGGTTAGTGTTATTGTTAGGGTTTATGTGAGGGGTTAGGGTTTATGTGAGGGGTTAGTGTTATTGTTAGGGTTTATGTGAGGGGTTAGTGTTATTGTTAGGGTTTATGCGAGGGGTTAGTGTTATTGTTAGGGTTTATGTGAGGGGTTAGGGTTAATGTGAGGGGTTAGTGTTATTGTTAGGGTTTATGCGAGGGGTTAGTGTTATTGTTAGGGTTTATGCGAGGGGTTAGTGTTATTTTTAGGGTTTATGCGAGGGGTTAGTGTTATTTTTAGGGTTTATGCGAGGGGTTAGGGTTTATGTGAGGGGTTAGTGTTATTGTTAGGGTTTATGCGAGGGGTTAGTGTTATTGTTAGGGTTTATGCGAGGGGTTAGTGTTATTTTTAGGGTTTATGCGAGGGGTTAGTGTTATTTTTAGGGTTTATGCGAGGGGTTAGGGTTTATGTGAGGGGTTAGTGTTATTGTTAGGGGTTAGGGGTTTATGTTATGGAGTGCATTTTCCACGGGGAGGGAAGCTGGAGAATAAAAAGAATAACAAAAATAAGCACATTTTCCCTATGTGTTACAACCTGAAATGTGCTCATTTTCGCCGTCTTGCGGACACATTTAAGTACTGCAATCTATTTGAGAGACAGTCAAAAACTCAAGCATACAATCATTTAAAATAACCATATCCAAATAGATCAAGCCCTCCGCTTTCTTTATTCTCTGGAGAGACCCCCCTGCACACTGGAGAGCGCCGCAGCATATTGGAGAGCGCCCCAGCACATTGGAGAGCGCACCAGCACCACGGAGAGCTCCACAGGCAGCTGGAGAGCTCCAGCTCCTGTTGTTTTGATAAAAATACTGTTGTGTGGCTGTTTTTTAATGTATTTCGCCCCTGAGAGTGCTTTTTCCCCGGGGGGGCATGTGGAGATGACACTACACTTGAATAAAATTGATAAAATAAACAAGTAAAATGGAAAAAAATCGAAATAAAAAAGCGTTTTTCATCCAAGTGTGGAGCACATTACATCCAGAACGGGCAAGCACAATAAAGTGACCCATCTCTGGAGGAATGAACTCAATACTTGGATGAAAAACGCTATTTATCATGGAAGATATTAGTACCAGGGAAAAAAAAGAACCAGGGGAAAAAAGAAACCAGCATGGAAGAAATTAGTACCAGCAATGAGGGAATTAAATAAACAGATATATAAATGAAATGGAAAAAATTCGAAATAAAAAAGCGTTTTTCATCCAAGTATGGAGCTCATCACATCCAGAGAGCAGACCACCATACAGTGGCCCCACTCTGGAGGTAATGAGCTCCACACTTGGATGAAAAACGCTTTATTCCATGGAAGAAGAAAAAAGAACCAGGGAAAATAAGAACCAGCATGGAAGATATGGTATAAAAAAGTAAAATGGAAAAATGTCGAAATAAAAAAGCGTTTTTCATCCAAGTGTGGAGCTCATAACCTCCAGAGAGGGGACCACCACGCAGCGGTCACACTCTGGAGGTAATGAGCTCCACACTTGGATGAAAAACGCTTTATTCCATGGAGGTGGGGAAAAAGAAAACCAGGGTGAAAAAAAGATCCAGCATGGAGGAAAATAAGAACCAGCCTGGAGGTCGAGAAAGAACCAGCATGGAGGAAAATAAGAACCAGCCTGGAGGTCGAGAAAGAACCAGCATGGAGGAAAATAAGAACCAGCCTGGAGGAAAATAAGAACCAGCCTGGAGGAAAATAAGAACCAGCCTGGAGGTCGAGAAAGAACCAGCATGGAGGAAAATAAGAACCAGCATGGAGGAAAATAAGAACCAGCCTGGAGGTCATCATCCTCCAGCATGGAGGAAAATAAGAACCAGCATGGAGGTCATCATCCTCCAGCATGGAGGAAAATAAGAACCAGCCTGGAGGTCATCATCCTCCAGCATGGAGGAAAATAAGAACCAGCCTGGAGCTCAAGAGAACCAGCATGGAGGAAAATGAGAACCGCAGCGGCGGGGATAGGGGCTCCAGGCATCCCCTAACAACAACCACAACCGGTCCCCCAACCTCAACCGCTTCCCCTAACTGCAACCGGGACCCATAACAGGCACCCCCAACCGCAACCACAACCGGGAACCATAACAGGGACCCCTAACCGCAACCGCAACCGCAACCCAAACCCAAACCCAAACCCAAACCCAAACCCAAACCCAAGCCCAGCAGTGTGGTTTCCTACCTCGGCCACACTTTCAACTTCCTCCCGCCGCTAAAAAACATAAGGCATTGGTAGACCTGAAAATTTTTTGTCAGCCTTGGTAGACCTGGAAAAAAATTTTCGGCCCTGGTAGACCTGAAAATTTTTTGTCAGCCCTGGTAGACCTGAAAAAAATTTTTCGGCCCTGGTAGACCTGAAAAAGTTTTTCCAGCCCTGGTAGACCAAAAACATTTTTTGCCCCTGGTAGAACAACATTTTTTACGGAG
>NW_027551652.1:0-25000 GCF_051989575.1 Stigmatopora nigra | reverse complement strand
CCACATTTTTGTTTGGGGTGATTAGAAGGAAGATAGACTCCCAACCTGCTGCGATCTGATTAGCCAGCTTATACTCATCTGTTACGCCCCGTGGGATGCCAATCGCATCAATGTATGTTGGATCTCCTTCCCTTCATGCCTCTCGACGATGTCGGGAGGGTCGACCCTTCAGCACCTCCGAATTCTGAGCCGCCAATTGTATCTCCTCCACTGTGGATGGAAAAACAGACACCGGTAAGAGCAGTGAGACCAAAGTACCTAGTCCTGCCGCGTTTCAGCAGGAGTCGTATAATTTATCTACCACCCCACCACCATAGGCCAGAACGTGGTATCAGGGTTGTAGTTTGTTTTAGAACACCGGTACACCACGTCTCATTTATCGCCCCCAGCTTCAGACCATGCCCTGTAAGGTTTAAGCAGGTAAAATGATTAAACAGTGGAAAAATTGACTTCCTATTTACTGCGTAACAGGATAAACACTGTTTCAATATTTTTTCTGCACAAGTAGGACACGTTTTTTATTTGTAAAAACACTTTTCCCCAAATGAATGGTGATTGAGGGAGTTGTTAGATCCCATCGTATTTCCCTTGTCTGGTAGTTTGTTCTAATCCTTTGTAAGATGGTTTAGTCTCAATTGAAACCATATGGAACGTCAAACCCATTATTAAAGAGTTTCCTATAGTTTTATGGTATTGCTTGCGCTATTGGTGTTTCCCGTATCTTATTAGGTCAGAAAGTTTATCTTACCCGTCCCCTCAATGTTTCAATTGAGACCACCCTTTTTTCCAAAGTAGCTCCACATAGTGCTTGTCTTTTTTTTTTTTTACACTCCATTACCAGTACCCAATTATCCCCCGTTTGGGAAATCCCTGTTTCAGAAATAAATTTCACAAGTTAATATGTCAGTCCAAGCTTTCCAATCTTGACCAATTTCTGCAACAAGGCTTTTCCCAATCTCCATTTTTTTAGCTGTTAATGTACCACACATATTTCCCACCATAGATTGATCCCTTGTATGGCAACCGGGACGTTGCCGAGTCCAAATATATATTTTTAATCTCGAATGCATGTCTGGAAATTTGATTTAGTAGGTAATGTTAATCAAATGTAAATGTGAATGTTTCTCGGTTTACCCTCCCGTAAGAAGGTGTATCCTCAATTGAAACGCCTCCACCTTTCTCTCCAACTGGAGAAAACAACCCTACTGTGGAAAGGAATAGAATCACAATCATCATTAATCTCATTGCCCCAAAAGCAATAATTGTTTTCAACATGACTTTTTGTCTTTGTTTAGGGAGTTTTCCTCTTGAAACGTTTCAATTTAGACAACCTTCCTACTGTGGGAAAGGTGCATCCGTGTCCCCTTTCAGTAACAAGGACCCTCCCACTTTGCGTTGCTCCGATGTTTCTTCTTTAATGCTGCGTATCAGCATCCAGTCTTCAAGAATCACCGTCGCTTCGTCCGTTTCCTGTTTGAGAAGCAAAATCTTCCTCTGATAGTCTAAATTTGGTGTTTTTTTTTCTCTGCTAGATTTGCCTCATCATCCAATTGTCATTGTGTAGTGAATAATAGCAATTTGTAAGGTCTACTAAACAGGACTTCATATAAGTTCCGCCAATTGTGGATGGTAGACAATTATTATATTAACAAAATGGGAGCCATTATCACTATAGATAGTTTCTGGAATTCCATATCGTGGAATGATATCTATATGATCTAATAAAAATAAAATAAAATCTATATGTACCTTTTGAAATGGATATGTAGGTATGCATATAGATTTAAACCATAAGCCTTGTAGTGCCGTTGTAGCAAGGCCACCCCCCCCCCCCCTTGTCGAGACATAGGTCTTCTCGGTGGCCTGCCAATTAAAAACACAAAAAGACAAACTATCATTCATGCTCACACTCATAAACAGAAGAATTTAGTGTGTTCAACCAGTCTAGCATCCATAATTTCATTTTGTGGGAGTAAACTGGAATACCCGGAGAAAATCCACAAATTCTCGAGGACGCCAGGAATACCCCACATTCCGGAAGGTTTGGATCTACCCCGCATTAGTAGATCATTGAAGACACACACACACCCACTCTAGTATTTTAACCGTTTGTAAAATAATTGCTTCAAGTCTCACACAAAGTTATCCCCTTTTTAATGCATTAACACAGACCAAATCAGGCGTTTTTGTCTTACCTCCATGACAGACTATCCTATACTCTCTATTGGGAGCGTGCCCTCTAGTACAGAAGAACAGGATCAAAAGACACCACAAGGTGTGCAATTTACTTGCCGAGGAAGCAGGTAAGTATGGATGGACAACCTATAGAGAATATAGGATTGTCTGTCAGGATGGTAAGACAAAAACGCCCGATCTGGTTTGTGTCAAAGGCTTGGAAATAATTGTCATTGATGTTACAGTTCGGTACGAGTTCGGACCCACAACACTTGAAGAAGCTGCTCAAGAAAAAGTGACGTACTACACGCCGTATGCTCCAGAGATTGCGCAGAGTCTGGGCGGAAGCACTGCATCAGTATGGGGCTTCCCTGTTGGAGCGCGAGGAAAATGGCCAAAAGAGAACTTCAAGCTTCTGAAGGAGCTGGGGATGCCGCAAAAGCAGGCAGCTGGCTTTGCGAAAAAGGTAAGTAGGAGAACACTAATGTATTCCTTGGACATCCTCAGGGACTTCATGAGAGGCAGAGATGACTGAGATCTGAAGGACGAAGGAGGAAGGACGGACAACACGGCGAGGAGGACCACTCATCTAGAGTGTCAACCTAATGCACTCTATACCAACTAGCCTATGAGCATTTAAGAGTAATATAGGAATAGAACAATATATACCTCGAAGGGCCTCCTGTAACATTGGGAGAAATATGCCAACTTGTGATATAAGGAGGTTACCAGTTAATTGGACTTCCTAACCCTACTGTTCAGCCAAGAAGCGAATACTTATATTACCTAATTTTATTAGTGAATTGTCTGTAATGTCAAGTGTCTTTTTAAATGTAACAATGCCATAACGGCATAACTTAACGCGTCTTAGAATATTTATGTCCAGTATCCCTATCAGGAATGTCAGTTGATATTACAACATTGACAGCTGCCTGTGAGAATTGGACAAGTAGAACTTAATGTTAATAGTATGTCTTTTAGTGTTTTATATGTGTATAGATGTGAATGTATGTTGTAGAGTTAAACTTTCCTTAACCTAAATGACAAGTTGTAATAACACCAATTAGAAGTAATACAATAGCCATAGTCTAACAACAGGGTAACTGTCTGTTGTATTGGAATATCAGAAACGTAATATCTATATAAAACCCATTCACTAATGTGAATGAGCCAAGTAATGCAACAAGGTATAGTCAATAAAAACACTACAGAATAAATGGTCTTTGTGATTGATATAACAGTATGGCAAATGTCTACTGATAACACCATAAACAGCATGGCAACTGTCTGCTGTATCTAGTATAGTAAGGGAACATACAACATAATAGAATAATAATGTGTGATGGTACATATCATTGGTATGTACATCAATAAAGAATGCAAAGAGTAATAAGACACTAGAGGGCTACTTGATGTAATATATACACAAGTATTGCTCCTCTTCCAATGAGTAAGCTCTGGGTCTTCTGAACCGCTATAAAGCCTTGCCCGAAACTTGGTCTCTGAGTGGGGACAGGGTTCCCTGGTATAGTGTTGCTGGTGGACAATGTGGGCTCATCACCCATACACTGGTAGCACTGTGCTGTATGGGACCTTGGTAACCGTATCAGGCAAGTGGTAGCCTTAAGTGGAGATGGGCTCCCTCTAAAACATGGCGGTGGGCGTAAGCCCTGGCGGGTATGGTGACTCTCACTAACCGCCGTACAAATAGGCTGAGCATGACAGTGGGAGTCGCATCTGTTCATCAGATCACTTGGATAGACGCCAGTTGTCTGGTTCTTCTGTCACGGGGACGACGTCAACCCGAAAAGGAACCACGGACTTTGTGACTCAGGTCGTGGTTCTCCAAGGTAGTCCATCCATACTTACCTGCATCTTCAGCTAGCAAGTTGCAAATCGTATGGTGTCTTTTAATCCTGGTTCTCTGGACCAGCGGGCACACCCCCAGGATATGCAAGGTTGTTTTCAAACCCTTTTTACATCTTCTGCAAAAGGCTTCGATCTTGTCCCTCCCTCTTGCCAAGAACTCCCGAGTGGTGTATACGGCAGCTCTTAGTGCAAGTCCCTTCTTAAAGTAGCTTTCACGGAATCCAGCATCTTTTGGATTGCTAATCCAAGCATTACTATATCTGTCGTTCCTGAAGAGTGAGGCACCAACACCCTGAACCTTCAGGCTGCTCCACTTCTCACTCTCTTCATTCTTCCAGTTGGGATATGTCACTTCCCCACCCGCCTGGCAGACAACTTTCCCTTCTTCGTTTATAGTAGGTAATTTTTCACACTTGCCACCAGCAGCTCTCCACATCTCTCTCCATTTCTTACCTCTCATGACTCGGAACGCTGTTTCCTTGATAATTTTATCACCTTTGGCTGCCATCTTGCAGATGCGTTTCACTCTTAGGATGGGAATAGCTCGTGCTAGCCGAGTGGTAGCTAGTCCTCCATCCTTCATTCTTGCATAGAGCAGGCCATTACATGTAGACGCATGCAGGTGGAGCCATTCTTTGATTGCCTTCCTTATTATTTCGTCTACTCTTCTTAATACATTACCCGTGACCTCGCCTAGGTCAGCTGCATAAAGTAGCCTTGGAGTGGCGTACGTGTTGAATATTCTGATTTTCTGTGACCGTTTTAGAGGGGTATTTGAGATGCTCTCTACCCAATTCTCCACCATTGGAATCACCTTCGGCATCATGATTCCTTTGTCAGGTCCAACCTGAACCCCCAGATACTTAACCGTTTCCCCAGCGTCGACCATATGCATCTGCTTCCCTCCAATCATCCAGGGTTCACAGTTGTTAATCACACCCTTGTGTATCAGGAATCCATGGCACTTCTTTGCTTGAACTCTCATCCCTGTAAGGTTACAAAAGTTTTCGAGAATTTTCAGGTTTACCTGCATGTTATCCCAGCTGTCGCTTAGGATAACCAGGTCATCGGCGAAGGCGAGGGCGGTGATCTTTTCTTCTCCATATCGCAGGCCGGCTCCCTTTCTTTCGAGGGTGAAGATAAGTGGATCCACAGCCATGTTAAACAGTATAGGTGACAAAGGGTCGCCCTGTTTGACTCCAATTCGCATGCTTATGGGTTGCGTTACCTCTTTCCCACATTTAATTATAGTGGTGCATCCCTCATAAGCACTTTGAATTAATTTTATGATCAGCTTGTCAACTTTCCTCGCCTCCATGGCACCCAAAATGTGCTCATGTGCCACTGTATCAAATGCCTTTTCAAAATCGATAAAGACAGTAGCTAGCGAAGATCCTTCATATCTTGCCCGTTCTACAGCTTTTTGGAGAATAATCACATTTTCCGCACACCCATCCGACTTCGCTAGGAAGCCTCGCTGGCGTGGGTTATTCAGGCAAGCTAGGACGAGTCTCATCGTTATTATTCTGCCAAATAGTCTTAGTAACATGGAGCCTATTGTTACTGGTCTCCATCCAGATATTTCTTTTAGTTCCTCATGGTTATTGGATTTAGGGATTAGCTTTGTCCAGCAACTTTTTACTGCTGTTGGAATTTTCCCCCCAATTAGCCATGTGTTATAAATTTTAGCTAATTTGATTCCACGTGGATCCCATGACTGTAGAGCCCTCTTATCCACACCATCGGGCCCAGGAGCGGTCCCGTTCTTCATCTTACTCAGGTTCACCTTGATTTCCCTGGGCATAATCAGGTTATAGAAGACAGAGTTATTCGCTGGCTTACCTTGATTGAGGTTCCCCATCCCTCTGAACTCCACGCTTGCTTCCCATCTTTCCCTGAATGCAGTTTCCACCACATTCACAGGGATCTCACATTCACTATTGTTTTTCTTGTCCAATATTTTGGTTGCAAGTCTGGCTGGATTTTTGTATGATCGGTTTCAGATATACTTACATGAGCCGCTATGCTCCTGATGTCGTCTCCGCTCAGTCCGGTCTCCGTACTGCTGAGCGCGGCTCTCAGTTTCCCTTCTGCTGTATCAGGATGGTCGTGAACCAGCCTCTCAGTAAGCTCACTGTCATTGCCATCCTTTTCCACTCCTCTTGTTGTTTCATCAGGCCTAGCTCCACCTATCTTACTTTTCATTAGTCGCCATTTGGTCCTCACTTGTTCCCGGGTCTTACCTTTCCCCAGTAATGCAGCTACTTCATGGTAGGCTGCTCTGCTTTCTGCTCTATTCCTCATTAGTTCTATAAGTTCAGCACTTTCCCTGGCACTCCACAGCTTGGAATTTCTTCCACCTATGTCTAGTGACCCAGCCTTACTCACTTTTTCACTGTTCCATGTGGCTGGGTGCTTGTGCCTCTTGTGCTGGGATAGTCCCATCTTTGTTTCAAATTTGCCATTACAATCCTCACATACAAATTCTCCTCTTTCCTGCCCTGGGTCTTCATTTCCTCCACACTTGGGTACGTGGCATGCTATTGCATGCCCATTAGTCCCCTTCCTCTTACATTTCCTGCACTCGTACAATACTTTGGGCTTATCGTGCTGTCTTTTCAAGTGTTTACCCAGGGCCATTACTCCCCCCGTTCCTTTGTTACATAGAGGACACTTTGGGCTGATTAGCGGGATGTGTAGTGTAACGCACTCCCCCGCCCGTCGTCGAGCACCCATCCCCCCTTGACTATACATTTCTTCTACATTTCTCTCTTCAATATTATCAAGGTTGCTTACCCCAATCCTTGCTGTCGCTTCCGTGGGGGGCTCTTGGCATTCTGTACTACCAAGGCCTGCCTCATTATCGTTCCCCTGCTCATTTGCCCTAGCTGAACTGCTCTTCTTTTTGCTTTTCTTTTTAGTTCCAGTTGGCTCTTCAGTGTCCTCATGCCGCCTCTTCCTACTCAGCTTTGTATTCCTAGCTCTTAGTTGACTCAGGTTACCTTCAAAATCTCCCTCATCCTGCTGTCTTTCCCTAGGCCCTCCAGAACTTTCCATGACTATCCTTACTTTGCCCTATCTATTTATAGCACAGTGAAAAATTTCCAAAGGGCGGTTCCTGTTTCACAGGCTACTTGTGGTGTACCATTACTATCTATATTGATGTTACTTGACATACGCTTTAAGTTACTACTACATGTTATCTTTATACTAAATTCTATTACTAGTCAATCTCGCAATTCAGCCCTGTTCTTACTTTTGCATTATATTTGTTTGGCTTCCTTTTAGGTCGTTTCTATCATTACCCATGATGCAACTGTTCTACTTAAACCTCATAGTAAGAGCATTTTACATATATACTGAGTAGTTTCTACCTTTGCTATTATTGTATGGTATTAATGCCTTTTTGACATGTATGGGTATTCAGCTAGGTTGCCTGCCCTTGCTACTTATCTTCATATGTATTATTACCTCACTCATTTTTGTCATAACGAACTATCACGATTACATCTTAGTTTACTTTTACTTTATTTTTATTTTATCACTTTACTCTATTTATATCTTTTTATAATCTTAACGCCTTTTCCTTCTTAGAATTAGTCTTAAAGGGGTGATCTATTTATGTTTTAACATAAGCAGCTCTTGAGCCTTTTGGCTGACCCTGCCCTATCATGGTCGCCCTAATCAGTTGTTGCTATTAGCATGTTAGCCCCTATCTCCTGCCTATCCATTCATTATCTTAACTATCGTTATCCGCCAGTTGATAGATTACACACCACTAGGGGATCCATGCACCTTGCACCTCTCATCATCACATCCAGGCAAGCCTAGATGTTATGTCTATGATGGTGCGGGTTTTACATGTCCAGTTGGAGGGGATGATGAGGAGCATCCCGCAATCTGGAGTAACCATAAACCCCGGTGGAAGAGACCTTGGCAAAATAACGGTGGTTTCGGGCGGAATATGGACAATGACGTAACCCATGAGTCACCCGCGGCTCCTCAAGGTAGCGGCTCTGAGGCTTTTCCCATGGGCCTGAACCATCCATACCCGATCCGAGGTCGTTAAATTGTTACTCATCTCCTCCTGGATACGCATGTCTTTGTACCCTACACATTTCCACCACATTATTTATGTCAGTGGTACATATATATTGTTGGGGATGCATGCACCTTGCACCTATCATCGTCACATCCAGGCAGGCTTAGATGTTATGGCTATGATGGTGCGGGTTTTACGGGTCCAGTTGGGGTAGACGGGAGCTACAACGTTTTTTGGGGTTTGCAAACTTCTATAGACGCTTGATTAGAAATTATAGCCGTGTAGCTGCCCCCTCACAGCGCTAACTTCCACGAAACTTCCGTTCTGTTGGTCGGAAACGCCCCCTCCACTAATGATCGATGGGGGTCCGGCATTTTTGGTGGAGCGATTGGTGGACGTTCGCCGCCGGGGCCGTGGCCTGCATTACCTGGTAGACTGGAAGGGTTACGGTCCCGAGGAGCGGAGCTGGGTGCCTGCCCGCCACATCCTTTGCCGGGAACTCATCAAGGACTTCCACCGTGACCACCCGGGGGCCCCTCGTAGCGGGCCAAATGGCCCGTGTAGAGGGGGAGATACTGTCAGGCCTCTGACCAGACTTGTGGCGGGGTGTGCCTGTCACCTAATCACAGGCCCAGTGATAGGTTCATTAATAATTACCCTTTGTAATAATCAATAACTGCAGGCAGACATCTTATTCAATTATTGACATTTATTAAATAGATTGGATCACAGATAAGTAACCTTAAGGGAGGCGATCTTCCAAAGTATCCCTCCCGAACAGTATTTTTCGTACAGATTTAAGGCATTAAAACAAAAACAATCACGCCTTCATTTGACCTAACAATCATATAACAATTACATAAAGAAGCCCGAAGTGCGTCACGAGTGTTATGGACGTGGCAGAAACAACATTCTTGTTATTGGCCAAATGATCCTGGCCTCGTTACAAAAAGGGACCACCAAATCTCGAAGACCCAGATTGGGTGAATTGTTTGTATAAACATCCTGGAACAGGCAGTCCAGGTTAAAGATGACTTGGCGGTTATTGGTGACCTCGCAACACTTTGAGAATAATAAGAGAATGATTTAACAAAGAAATGACTTAATACAACTATATTTATAATAGTAATACAGAATAAACCAAACATTTCCCCGTTTTTATAATTTGTATGTTATTAATCATTTCTTAGTAATCACGAAATGGTAATGTCGGTGACTGCGATTTTATCCGCCTACTCCTTACTCCCATGGCTGGTCTGAAAGACAAAGAACATAATCATATTCATCCAATTGGTCCTCGGATTTACCATACTCCTGGACCTCACTGCTTTCCCCAAACCGTCCCATAAGATACAACTCATGTACTTTAGAATTTGTAGGGGCAATTGCAGTAGTTATAAGTCGGCTAAGCAAGGAGCGCAAACAGGGGATAATACAGCACCCACACAATGTTAGGATAGCGGTAATTGTGCCTATAGTCACCACGAAGGATGTAGCCAAATCTTTATGTTTTCCAAAGGTCTTATCCCACCAATCTGACAATGCGGACGTATCTTCTCCAGAACGCTCTTGCATATTGCGGTTCAGTGTCTGCAGGCCAGTAATGGCCCTGGTGAGAGATCCACTGGGTGACGTGTTGTTCGGTATGAAGGTGCAACATTGTTTTCCAAACATTGCACACACGCCCCCTGTTTCAGCAAGGATCATATCCACCGCTATGCGATCCTGGAACGCCATCACACTGGTAGCTGCCAGTTGCTACTTTATGGCCACAAATCCCTGTTCAATATAATTTTCAAGTTTTTGGACATTGTAATGTAAGTAATTTATTCTATCCACATTTTTGTTTGGGGTGATTAGAAGGAAGATAGACTCCCAACCTGCTGCGATCTGATTAGCCAGCTTATACTCATCTGTTACGCCCCGTGGGATGCCAATCGCATCAATGTATGTTGGATCTCCTTCCCTTCATGCCTCTCGACGATGTCGGGAGGGTCGACCCTTCAGCACCTCCGAATTCTGAGCCGCCAATTGTATCTCCTCCACTGTGGATGGAAAAACAGACACCGGTAAGAGCAGTGAGACCAAAGTACCTAGTCCTGCCGCGTTTCAGCAGGAGTCGTATAATTTATCTACCACCCCACCACCATAGGCCAGAACGTGGTATCAGGGTTGTAGTTTGTTTTAGAACACCGGTACACCACGTCTCATTTATCGCCCCCAGCTTCAGACCATGCCCTGTAAGGTTTAAGCAGGTAAAATGATTAAACAGTGGAAAAATTGACTTCCTATTTACTGCGTAACAGGATAAACACTGTTTCAATATTTTTTCTGCACAAGTAGGACACGTTTTTTATTTGTAAAAACACTTTTCCCCAAATGAATGGTGATTGAGGGAGTTGTTAGATCCCATCGTATTTCCCTTGTCTGGTAGTTTGTTCTAATCCTTTGTAAGATGGTTTAGTCTCAATTGAAACCATATGGAACGTCAAACCCATTATTAAAGAGTTTCCTATAGTTTTATGGTATTGCTTGCGCTATTGGTGTTTCCCGTATCTTATTAGGTCAGAAAGTTTATCTTACCCGTCCCCTCAATGTTTCAATTGAGACCACCCTTTTTTCCAAAGTAGCTCCACATAGTGCTTGTCTTTTTTTTTTTTTACACTCCATTACCAGTACCCAATTATCCCCCGTTTGGGAAATCCCTGTTTCAGAAATAAATTTCACAAGTTAATATGTCAGTCCAAGCTTTCCAATCTTGACCAATTTCTGCAACAAGGCTTTTCCCAATCTCCATTTTTTTAGCTGTTAATGTACCACACATATTTCCCACCATAGATTGATCCCTTGTATGGCAACCGGGACGTTGCCGAGTCCAAATATATATTTTTAATCTCGAATGCATGTCTGGAAATTTGATTTAGTAGGTAATGTTAATCAAATGTAAATGTGAATGTTTCTCGGTTTACCCTCCCGTAAGAAGGTGTATCCTCAATTGAAACGCCTCCACCTTTCTCTCCAACTGGAGAAAACAACCCTACTGTGGAAAGGAATAGAATCACAATCATCATTAATCTCATTGCCCCAAAAGCAATAATTGTTTTCAACATGACTTTTTGTCTTTGTTTAGGGAGTTTTCCTCTTGAAACGTTTCAATTTAGACAACCTTCCTACTGTGGGAAAGGTGCATCCGTGTCCCCTTTCAGTAACAAGGACCCTCCCACTTTGCGTTGCTCCGATGTTTCTTCTTTAATGCTGCGTATCAGCATCCAGTCTTCAAGAATCACCGTCGCTTCGTCCGTTTCCTGTTTGAGAAGCAAAATCTTCCTCTGATAGTCTAAATTTGGTGTTTTTTTTTCTCTGCTAGATTTGCCTCATCATCCAATTGTCATTGTGTAGTGAATAATAGCAATTTGTAAGGTCTACTAAACAGGACTTCATATAAGTTCCGCCAATTGTGGATGGTAGACAATTATTATATTAACAAAATGGGAGCCATTATCACTATAGATAGTTTCTGGAATTCCATATCGTGGAATGATATCTATATGATCTAATAAAAATAAAATAAAATCTATATGTACCTTTTGAAATGGATATGTAGGTATGCATATAGATTTAAACCATAAGCCTTGTAGTGCCGTTGTAGCAAGGCCACCCCCCCCCCCCCTTGTCGAGACATAGGTCTTCTCGGTGGCCTGCCAATTAAAAACACAAAAAGACAAACTATCATTCATGCTCACACTCATAAACAGAAGAATTTAGTGTGTTCAACCAGTCTAGCATCCATAATTTCATTTTGTGGGAGTAAACTGGAATACCCGGAGAAAATCCACAAATTCTCGAGGACGCCAGGAATACCCCACATTCCGGAAGGTTTGGATCTACCCCGCATTAGTAGATCATTGAAGACACACACACACCCACTCTAGTATTTTAACCGTTTGTAAAATAATTGCTTCAAGTCTCACACAAAGTTATCCCCTTTTTAATGCATTAACACAGACCAAATCAGGCGTTTTTGTCTTACCTCCATGACAGACTATCCTATACTCTCTATTGGGAGCGTGCCCTCTAGTACAGAAGAACAGGATCAAAAGACACCACAAGGTGTGCAATTTACTTGCCGAGGAAGCAGGTAAGTATGGATGGACAACCTATAGAGAATATAGGATTGTCTGTCAGGATGGTAAGACAAAAACGCCCGATCTGGTTTGTGTCAAAGGCTTGGAAATAATTGTCATTGATGTTACAGTTCGGTACGAGTTCGGACCCACAACACTTGAAGAAGCTGCTCAAGAAAAAGTGACGTACTACACGCCGTATGCTCCAGAGATTGCGCAGAGTCTGGGCGGAAGCACTGCATCAGTATGGGGCTTCCCTGTTGGAGCGCGAGGAAAATGGCCAAAAGAGAACTTCAAGCTTCTGAAGGAGCTGGGGATGCCGCAAAAGCAGGCAGCTGGCTTTGCGAAAAAGGTAAGTAGGAGAACACTAATGTATTCCTTGGACATCCTCAGGGACTTCATGAGAGGCAGAGATGACTGAGATCTGAAGGACGAAGGAGGAAGGACGGACAACACGGCGAGGAGGACCACTCATCTAGAGTGTCAACCTAATGCACTCTATACCAACTAGCCTATGAGCATTTAAGAGTAATATAGGAATAGAACAATATATACCTCGAAGGGCCTCCTGTAACATTGGGAGAAATATGCCAACTTGTGATATAAGGAGGTTACCAGTTAATTGGACTTCCTAACCCTACTGTTCAGCCAAGAAGCGAATACTTATATTACCTAATTTTATTAGTGAATTGTCTGTAATGTCAAGTGTCTTTTTAAATGTAACAATGCCATAACGGCATAACTTAACGCGTCTTAGAATATTTATGTCCAGTATCCCTATCAGGAATGTCAGTTGATATTACAACATTGACAGCTGCCTGTGAGAATTGGACAAGTAGAACTTAATGTTAATAGTATGTCTTTTAGTGTTTTATATGTGTATAGATGTGAATGTATGTTGTAGAGTTAAACTTTCCTTAACCTAAATGACAAGTTGTAATAACACCAATTAGAAGTAATACAATAGCCATAGTCTAACAACAGGGTAACTGTCTGTTGTATTGGAATATCAGAAACGTAATATCTATATAAAACCCATTCACTAATGTGAATGAGCCAAGTAATGCAACAAGGTATAGTCAATAAAAACACTACAGAATAAATGGTCTTTGTGATTGATATAACAGTATGGCAAATGTCTACTGATAACACCATAAACAGCATGGCAACTGTCTGCTGTATCTAGTATAGTAAGGGAACATACAACATAATAGAATAATAATGTGTGATGGTACATATCATTGGTATGTACATCAATAAAGAATGCAAAGAGTAATAAGACACTAGAGGGCTACTTGATGTAATATATACACAAGTATTGCTCCTCTTCCAATGAGTAAGCTCTGGGTCTTCTGAACCGCTATAAAGCCTTGCCCGAAACTTGGTCTCTGAGTGGGGACAGGGTTCCCTGGTATAGTGTTGCTGGTGGACAATGTGGGCTCATCACCCATACACTGGTAGCACTGTGCTGTATGGGACCTTGGTAACCGTATCAGGCAAGTGGTAGCCTTAAGTGGAGATGGGCTCCCTCTAAAACATGGCGGTGGGCGTAAGCCCTGGCGGGTATGGTGACTCTCACTAACCGCCGTACAAATAGGCTGAGCATGACAGTGGGAGTCGCATCTGTTCATCAGATCACTTGGATAGACGCCAGTTGTCTGGTTCTTCTGTCACGGGGACGACGTCAACCCGAAAAGGAACCACGGACTTTGTGACTCAGGTCGTGGTTCTCCAAGGTAGTCCATCCATACTTACCTGCTTCTTCAGCTAGCAAGTTGCAAATCGTATGGTGTCTTTTAATCCTGGTTCTCTGGACCAGCGGGCACACCCCCAGGATATGCAAGGTTGTTTTCAAACCCTTTTTACATCTTCTGCAAAAGGCTTCGATCTTGTCCCTCCCTCTTGCCAAGAACTCCCGAGTGGTGTATACGGCAGCTCTTAGTGCAAGTCCCTTCTTAAAGTAGCTTTCACGGAATCCAGCATCTTTTGGATTGCTAATCCAAGCATTACTATATCTGTCGTTCCTGAAGAGTGAGGCACCAACACCCTGAACCTTCAGGCTGCTCCACTTCTCACTCTCTTCATTCTTCCAGTTGGGATATGTCACTTCCCCACCCGCCTGGCAGACAACTTTCCCTTCTTCGTTTATAGTAGGTAATTTTTCACACTTGCCACCAGCAGCTCTCCACATCTCTCTCCATTTCTTACCTCTCATGACTCGGAACGCTGTTTCCTTGATAATTTTATCACCTTTGGCTGCCATCTTGCAGATGCGTTTCACTCTTAGGATGGGAATAGCTCGTGCTAGCCGAGTGGTAGCTAGTCCTCCATCCTTCATTCTTGCATAGAGCAGGCCATTACATGTAGACGCATGCAGGTGGAGCCATTCTTTGATTGCCTTCCTTATTATTTCGTCTACTCTTCTTAATACATTACCCGTGACCTCGCCTAGGTCAGCTGCATAAAGTAGCCTTGGAGTGGCGTACGTGTTGAATATTCTGATTTTCTGTGACCGTTTTAGAGGGGTATTTGAGATGCTCTCTACCCAATTCTCCACCATTGGAATCACCTTCGGCATCATGATTCCTTTGTCAGGTCCAACCTGAACCCCCAGATACTTAACCGTTTCCCCAGCGTCGACCATATGCATCTGCTTCCCTCCAATCATCCAGGGTTCACAGTTGTTAATCACACCCTTGTGTATCAGGAATCCATGGCACTTCTTTGCTTGAACTCTCATCCCTGTAAGGTTACAAAAGTTTTCGAGAATTTTCAGGTTTACCTGCATGTTATCCCAGCTGTCGCTTAGGATAACCAGGTCATCGGCGAAGGCGAGGGCGGTGATCTTTTCTTCTCCATATCGCAGGCCGGCTCCCTTTCTTTCGAGGGTGAAGATAAGTGGATCCACAGCCATGTTAAACAGTATAGGTGACAAAGGGTCGCCCTGTTTGACTCCAATTCGCATGCTTATGGGTTGCGTTACCTCTTTCCCACATTTAATTATAGTGGTGCATCCCTCATAAGCACTTTGAATTAATTTTATGATCAGCTTGTCAACTTTCCTCGCCTCCATGGCACCCAAAATGTGCTCATGTGCCACTGTATCAAATGCCTTTTCAAAATCGATAAAGACAGTAGCTAGCGAAGATCCTTCATATCTTGCCCGTTCTACAGCTTTTTGGAGAATAATCACATTTTCCGCACACCCATCCGACTTCGCTAGGAAGCCTCGCTGGCGTGGGTTATTCAGGCAAGCTAGGACGAGTCTCATCGTTATTATTCTGCCAAATAGTCTTAGTAACATGGAGCCTATTGTTACTGGTCTCCATCCAGATATTTCTTTTAGTTCCTCATGGTTATTGGATTTAGGGATTAGCTTTGTCCAGCAACTTTTTACTGCTGTTGGAATTTTCCCCCCAATTAGCCATGTGTTATAAATTTTAGCTAATTTGATTCCACGTGGATCCCATGACTGTAGAGCCCTCTTATCCACACCATCGGGCCCAGGAGCGGTCCCGTTCTTCATCTTACTCAGGTTCACCTTGATTTCCCTGGGCATAATCAGGTTATAGAAGACAGAGTTATTCGCTGGCTTACCTTGATTGAGGTTCCCCATCCCTCTGAACTCCACGCTTGCTTCCCATCTTTCCCTGAATGCAGTTTCCACCACATTCACAGGGATCTCACATTCACTATTGTTTTTCTTGTCCAATATTTTGGTTGCAAGTCTGGCTGGATTTTTGTATGATCGGTTTCAGATATACTTACATGAGCCGCTATGCTCCTGATGTCGTCTCCGCTCAGTCCGGTCTCCGTACTGCTGAGCGCGGCTCTCAGTTTCCCTTCTGCTGTATCAGGATGGTCGTGAACCAGCCTCTCAGTAAGCTCACTGTCATTGCCATCCTTTTCCACTCCTCTTGTTGTTTCATCAGGCCTAGCTCCACCTATCTTACTTTTCATTAGTCGCCATTTGGTCCTCACTTGTTCCCGGGTCTTACCTTTCCCCAGTAATGCAGCTACTTCATGGTAGGCTGCTCTGCTTTCTGCTCTATTCCTCATTAGTTCTATAAGTTCAGCACTTTCCCTGGCACTCCACAGCTTGGAATTTCTTCCACCTATGTCTAGTGACCCAGCCTTACTCACTTTTTCACTGTTCCATGTGGCTGGGTGCTTGTGCCTCTTGTGCTGGGATAGTCCCATCTTTGTTTCAAATTTGCCATTACAATCCTCACATACAAATTCTCCTCTTTCCTGCCCTGGGTCTTCATTTCCTCCACACTTGGGTACGTGGCATGCTATTGCATGCCCATTAGTCCCCTTCCTCTTACATTTCCTGCACTCGTACAATACTTTGGGCTTATCGTGCTGTCTTTTCAAGTGTTTACCCAGGGCCATTACTCCCCCCGTTCCTTTGTTACATAGAGGACACTTTGGGCTGATTAGCGGGATGTGTAGTGTAACGCACTCCCCCGCCCGTCGTCGAGCACCCATCCCCCCTTGACTATACATTTCTTCTACATTTCTCTCTTCAATATTATCAAGGTTGCTTACCCCAATCCTTGCTGTCGCTTCCGTGGGGGGCTCTTGGCATTCTGTACTACCAAGGCCTGCCTCATTATCGTTCCCCTGCTCATTTGCCCTAGCTGAACTGCTCTTCTTTTTGCTTTTCTTTTTAGTTCCAGTTGGCTCTTCAGTGTCCTCATGCCGCCTCTTCCTACTCAGCTTTGTATTCCTAGCTCTTAGTTGACTCAGGTTACCTTCAAAATCTCCCTCATCCTGCTGTCTTTCCCTAGGCCCTCCAGAACTTTCCATGACTATCCTTACTTTGCCCTATCTATTTATAGCACAGTGAAAAATTTCCAAAGGGCGGTTCCTGTTTCACAGGCTACTTGTGGTGTACCATTACTATCTATATTGATGTTACTTGACATACGCTTTAAGTTACTACTACATGTTATCTTTATACTAAATTCTATTACTAGTCAATCTCGCAATTCAGCCCTGTTCTTACTTTTGCATTATATTTGTTTGGCTTCCTTTTAGGTCGTTTCTATCATTACCCATGATGCAACTGTTCTACTTAAACCTCATAGTAAGAGCATTTTACATATATACTGAGTAGTTTCTACCTTTGCTATTATTGTATGGTATTAATGCCTTTTTGACATGTATGGGTATTCAGCTAGGTTGCCTGCCCTTGCTACTTATCTTCATATGTATTATTACCTCACTCATTTTTGTCATAACGAACTATCACGATTACATCTTAGTTTACTTTTACTTTATTTTTATTTTATCACTTTACTCTATTTATATCTTTTTATAATCTTAACGCCTTTTCCTTCTTAGAATTAGTCTTAAAGGGGTGATCTATTTATGTTTTAACATAAGCAGCTCTTGAGCCTTTTGGCTGACCCTGCCCTATCATGGTCGCCCTAATCAGTTGTTGCTATTAGCATGTTAGCCCCTATCTCCTGCCTATCCATTCATTATCTTAACTATCGTTATCCGCCAGTTGATAGATTACACACCACTAGGGGATCCATGCACCTTGCACCTCTCATCATCACATCCAGGCAAGCCTAGATGTTATGTCTATGATGGTGCGGGTTTTACATGTCCAGTTGGAGGGGATGATGAGGAGCATCCCGCAATCTGGAGTAACCATAAACCCCGGTGGAAGAGACCTTGGCAAAATAACGGTGGTTTCGGGCGGAATATGGACAATGACGTAACCCATGAGTCACCCGCGGCTCCTCAAGGTAGCGGCTCTGAGGCTTTTCCCATGGGCCTGAACCATCCATACCCGATCCGAGGTCGTTAAATTGTTACTCATCTCCTCCTGGATACGCATGTCTTTGTACCCTACACATTTCCACCACATTATTTATGTCAGTGGTACATATATATTGTTGGGGATGCATGCACCTTGCACCTATCATCGTCACATCCAGGCAGGCTTAGATGTTATGGCTATGATGGTGCGGGTTTTACGGGTCCAGTTGGGGTAGACGGGAGCTACAACGTTTTTTGGGGTTTGCAAACTTCTATAGACGCTTGATTAGAAATTATAGCCGTGTAGCTGCCCCCTCACAGCGCTAACTTCCACGAAACTTCCGTTCTGTTGGTCGGAAACGCCCCCTCCACTAATGATCGATGGGGGTCCGGCATTTTTGGTGGAGCGATTGGTGGACGTTCGCCGCCGGGGCCGTGGCCTGCATTACCTGGTAGACTGGAAGGGTTACGGTCCCGAGGAGCGGAGCTGGGTGCCTGCCCGCCACATCCTTTGCCGGGAACTCATCAAGGACTTCCACCGTGACCACCCGGGGGCCCCTCGTAGCGGGCCAAATGGCCCGTGTAGAGGGGGAGATACTGTCAGGCCTCTGACCAGACTTGTGGCGGGGTGTGCCTGTCACCTAATCACAGGCCCAGTGATAGGTTCATTAATAATTACCCTTTGTAATAATCAATAACTGCAGGCAGACATCTTATTCAATTATTGACATTTATTAAATAGATTGGATCACAGATAAGTAACCTTAAGGGAGGCGATCTTCCAAAGTATCCCTCCCGAACAGTATTTTTCGTACAGATTTAAGGCATTAAAACAAAAACAATCACGCCTTCATTTGACCTAACAATCATATAACAATTACATAAAGAAGCCCGAAGTGCGTCACGAGTGTTATGGACGTGGCAGAAACAACATTCTTGTTATTGGCCAAATGATCCTGGCCTCGTTACAAAAAGGGACCACCAAATCTCGAAGACCCAGATTGGGTGAATTGTTTGTATAAACATCCTGGAACAGGCAGTCCAGGTTAAAGATGACTTGGCGGTTATTGGTGACCTCGCAACACTTTGAGAATAATAAGAGAATGATTTAACAAAGAAATGACTTAATACAACTATATTTATAATAGTAATACAGAATAAACCAAACATTTCCCCGTTTTTATAATTTGTATGTTATTAATCATTTCTTAGTAATCACGAAATGGTAATGTCGGTGACTGCGATTTTATCCGCCTACTCCTTACTCCCATGGCTGGTCTGAAAGACAAAGAACATAATCATATTCATCCAATTGGTCCTCGGATTTACCATACTCCTGGACCTCACTGCTTTCCCCAAACCGTCCCATAAGATACAACTCATGTACTTTAGAATTTGTAGGGGCAATTGCAGTAGTTATAAGTCGGCTAAGCAAGGAGCGCAAACAGGGGATAATACAGCACCCACACAATGTTAGGATAGCGGTAATTGTGCCTATAGTCACCACGAAGGATGTAGCCAAATCTTTATGTTTTCCAAAGGTCTTATCCCACCAATCTGACAATGCGGACGTATCTTCTCCAGAACGCTCTTGCATATTGCGGTTCAGTGTCTGCAGGCCAGTAATGGCCCTGGTGAGAGATCCACTGGGTGACGTGTTGTTCGGTATGAAGGTGCAACATTGTTTTCCAAACATTGCACACACGCCCCCTGTTTCAGCAAGGATCATATCCACCGCTATGCGATCCTGGAACGCCATCACACTGGTAGCTGCCAGTTGCTACTTTATGGCCACAAATCCCTGTTCAATATAATTTTCAAGTTTTTGGACATTGTAATGTAAGTAATTTATTCTATCCACATTTTTGTTTGGGGTGATTAGAAGGAAGATAGACTCCCAACCTGCTGCGATCTGATTAGCCAGCTTATACTCATCTGTTACGCCCCGTGGGATGCCAATCGCATCAATGTATGTTGGATCTCCTTCCCTTCATGCCTCTCGACGATGTCGGGAGGGTCGACCCTTCAGCACCTCCGAATTCTGAGCCGCCAATTGTATCTCCTCCACTGTGGATGGAAAAACAGACACCGGTAAGAGCAGTGAGACCAAAGTACCTAGTCCTGCCGCGTTTCAGCAGGAGTCGTATAATTTATCTACCACCCCACCACCATAGGCCAGAACGTGGTATCAGGGTTGTAGTTTGTTTTAGAACACCGGTACACCACGTCTCATTTATCGCCCCCAGCTTCAGACCATGCCCTGTAAGGTTTAAGCAGGTAAAATGATTAAACAGTGGAAAAATTGACTTCCTATTTACTGCGTAACAGGATAAACACTGTTTCAATATTTTTTCTGCACAAGTAGGACACGTTTTTTATTTGTAAAAACACTTTTCCCCAAATGAATGGTGATTGAGGGAGTTGTTAGATCCCATCGTATTTCCCTTGTCTGGTAGTTTGTTCTAATCCTTTGTAAGATGGTTTAGTCTCAATTGAAACCATATGGAACGTCAAACCCATTATTAAAGAGTTTCCTATAGTTTTATGGTATTGCTTGCGCTATTGGTGTTTCCCGTATCTTATTAGGTCAGAAAGTTTATCTTACCCGTCCCCTCAATGTTTCAATTGAGACCACCCTTTTTTCCAAAGTAGCTCCACATAGTGCTTGTCTTTTTTTTTTTTTACACTCCATTACCAGTACCCAATTATCCCCCGTTTGGGAAATCCCTGTTTCAGAAATAAATTTCACAAGTTAATATGTCAGTCCAAGCTTTCCAATCTTGACCAATTTCTGCAACAAGGCTTTTCCCAATCTCCATTTTTTTAGCTGTTAATGTACCACACATATTTCCCACCATAGATTGATCCCTTGTATGGCAACCGGGACGTTGCCGAGTCCAAATATATATTTTTAATCTCGAATGCATGTCTGGAAATTTGATTTAGTAGGTAATGTTAATCAAATGTAAATGTGAATGTTTCTCGGTTTACCCTCCCGTAAGAAGGTGTATCCTCAATTGAAACGCCTCCACCTTTCTCTCCAACTGGAGAAAACAACCCTACTGTGGAAAGGAATAGAATCACAATCATCATTAATCTCATTGCCCCAAAAGCAATAATTGTTTTCAACATGACTTTTTGTCTTTGTTTAGGGAGTTTTCCTCTTGAAACGTTTCAATTTAGACAACCTTCCTACTGTGGGAAAGGTGCATCCGTGTCCCCTTTCAGTAACAAGGACCCTCCCACTTTGCGTTGCTCCGATGTTTCTTCTTTAATGCTGCGTATCAGCATCCAGTCTTCAAGAATCACCGTCGCTTCGTCCGTTTCCTGTTTGAGAAGCAAAATCTTCCTCTGATAGTCTAAATTTGGTGTTTTTTTTTCTCTGCTAGATTTGCCTCATCATCCAATTGTCATTGTGTAGTGAATAATAGCAATTTGTAAGGTCTACTAAACAGGACTTCATATAAGTTCCGCCAATTGTGGATGGTAGACAATTATTATATTAACAAAATGGGAGCCATTATCACTATAGATAGTTTCTGGAATTCCATATCGTGGAATGATATCTATATGATCTAATAAAAATAAAATAAAATCTATATGTACCTTTTGAAATGGATATGTAGGTATGCATATAGATTTAAACCATAAGCCTTGTAGTGCCGTTGTAGCAAGGCCACCCCCCCCCCCCCTTGTCGAGACATAGGTCTTCTCGGTGGCCTGCCAATTAAAAACACAAAAAGACAAACTATCATTCATGCTCACACTCATAAACAGAAGAATTTAGTGTGTTCAACCAGTCTAGCATCCATAATTTCATTTTGTGGGAGTAAACTGGAATACCCGGAGAAAATCCACAAATTCTCGAGGACGCCAGGAATACCCCACATTCCGGAAGGTTTGGATCTACCCCGCATTAGTAGATCATTGAAGACACACACACACCCACTCTAGTATTTTAACCGTTTGTAAAATAATTGCTTCAAGTCTCACACAAAGTTATCCCCTTTTTAATGCATTAACACAGACCAAATCAGGCGTTTTTGTCTTACCTCCATGACAGACTATCCTATACTCTCTATTGGGAGCGTGCCCTCTAGTACAGAAGAACAGGATCAAAAGACACCACAAGGTGTGCAATTTACTTGCCGAGGAAGCAGGTAAGTATGGATGGACAACCTATAGAGAATATAGGATTGTCTGTCAGGATGGTAAGACAAAAACGCCCGATCTGGTTTGTGTCAAAGGCTTGGAAATAATTGTCATTGATGTTACAGTTCGGTACGAGTTCGGACCCACAACACTTGAAGAAGCTGCTCAAGAAAAAGTGACGTACTACACGCCGTATGCTCCAGAGATTGCGCAGAGTCTGGGCGGAAGCACTGCATCAGTATGGGGCTTCCCTGTTGGAGCGCGAGGAAAATGGCCAAAAGAGAACTTCAAGCTTCTGAAGGAGCTGGGGATGCCGCAAAAGCAGGCAGCTGGCTTTGCGAAAAAGGTAAGTAGGAGAACACTAATGTATTCCTTGGACATCCTCAGGGACTTCATGAGAGGCAGAGATGACTGAGATCTGAAGGACGAAGGAGGAAGGACGGACAACACGGCGAGGAGGACCACTCATCTAGAGTGTCAACCTAATGCACTCTATACCAACTAGCCTATGAGCATTTAAGAGTAATATAGGAATAGAACAATATATACCTCGAAGGGCCTCCTGTAACATTGGGAGAAATATGCCAACTTGTGATATAAGGAGGTTACCAGTTAATTGGACTTCCTAACCCTACTGTTCAGCCAAGAAGCGAATACTTATATTACCTAATTTTATTAGTGAATTGTCTGTAATGTCAAGTGTCTTTTTAAATGTAACAATGCCATAACGGCATAACTTAACGCGTCTTAGAATATTTATGTCCAGTATCCCTATCAGGAATGTCAGTTGATATTACAACATTGACAGCTGCCTGTGAGAATTGGACAAGTAGAACTTAATGTTAATAGTATGTCTTTTAGTGTTTTATATGTGTATAGATGTGAATGTATGTTGTAGAGTTAAACTTTCCTTAACCTAAATGACAAGTTGTAATAACACCAATTAGAAGTAATACAATAGCCATAGTCTAACAACAGGGTAACTGTCTGTTGTATTGGAATATCAGAAACGTAATATCTATATAAAACCCATTCACTAATGTGAATGAGCCAAGTAATGCAACAAGGTATAGTCAATAAAAACACTACAGAATAAATGGTCTTTGTGATTGATATAACAGTATGGCAAATGTCTACTGATAACACCATAAACAGCATGGCAACTGTCTGCTGTATCTAGTATAGTAAGGGAACATACAACATAATAGAATAATAATGTGTGATGGTACATATCATTGGTATGTACATCAATAAAGAATGCAAAGAGTAATAAGACACTAGAGGGCTACTTGATGTAATATATACACAAGTATTGCTCCTCTTCCAATGAGTAAGCTCTGGGTCTTCTGAACCGCTATAAAGCCTTGCCCGAAACTTGGTCTCTGAGTGGGGACAGGGTTCCCTGGTATAGTGTTGCTGGTGGACAATGTGGGCTCATCACCCATACACTGGTAGCACTGTGCTGTATGGGACCTTGGTAACCGTATCAGGCAAGTGGTAGCCTTAAGTGGAGATGGGCTCCCTCTAAAACATGGCGGTGGGCGTAAGCCCTGGCGGGTATGGTGACTCTCACTAACCGCCGTACAAATAGGCTGAGCATGACAGTGGGAGTCGCATCTGTTCATCAGATCACTTGGATAGACGCCAGTTGTCTGGTTCTTCTGTCACGGGGACGACGTCAACCCGAAAAGGAACCACGGACTTTGTGACTCAGGTCGTGGTTCTCCAAGGTAGTCCATCCATACTTACCTGCTTCTTCAGCTAGCAAGTTGCAAATCGTATGGTGTCTTTTAATCCTGGTTCTCTGGACCAGCGGGCACACCCCCAGGATATGCAAGGTTGTTTTCAAACCCTTTTTACATCTTCTGCAAAAGGCTTCGATCTTGTCCCTCCCTCTTGCCAAGAACTCCCGAGTGGTGTATACGGCAGCTCTTAGTGCAAGTCCCTTCTTAAAGTAGCTTTCACGGAATCCAGCATCTTTTGGATTGCTAATCCAAGCATTACTATATCTGTCGTTCCTGAAGAGTGAGGCACCAACACCCTGAACCTTCAGGCTGCTCCACTTCTCACTCTCTTCATTCTTCCAGTTGGGATATGTCACTTCCCCACCCGCCTGGCAGACAACTTTCCCTTCTTCGTTTATAGTAGGTAATTTTTCACACTTGCCACCAGCAGCTCTCCACATCTCTCTCCATTTCTTACCTCTCATGACTCGGAACGCTGTTTCCTTGATAATTTTATCACCTTTGGCTGCCATCTTGCAGATGCGTTTCACTCTTAGGATGGGAATAGCTCGTGCTAGCCGAGTGGTAGCTAGTCCTCCATCCTTCATTCTTGCATAGAGCAGGCCATTACATGTAGACGCATGCAGGTGGAGCCATTCTTTGATTGCCTTCCTTATTATTTCGTCTACTCTTCTTAATACATTACCCGTGACCTCGCCTAGGTCAGCTGCATAAAGTAGCCTTGGAGTGGCGTACGTGTTGAATATTCTGATTTTCTGTGACCGTTTTAGAGGGGTATTTGAGATGCTCTCTACCCAATTCTCCACCATTGGAATCACCTTCGGCATCATGATTCCTTTGTCAGGTCCAACCTGAACCCCCAGATACTTAACCGTTTCCCCAGCGTCGACCATATGCATCTGCTTCCCTCCAATCATCCAGGGTTCACAGTTGTTAATCACACCCTTGTGTATCAGGAATCCATGGCACTTCTTTGCTTGAACTCTCATCCCTGTAAGGTTACAAAAGTTTTCGAGAATTTTCAGGTTTACCTGCATGTTATCCCAGCTGTCGCTTAGGATAACCAGGTCATCGGCGAAGGCGAGGGCGGTGATCTTTTCTTCTCCATATCGCAGGCC